>NC_141032.1:50037500-50045000 GCF_052040795.2 Danio rerio | reverse complement strand
TAATGGATAAACAACCATTTAAACAGAGCAGATCGGGGGCGGGGCATGATCCTGATGTCTTTGATTGACAGCAGGATTATCCCATACAAACGCCACAACTATTATTTAGTAGCTAATCTATCAGAGTCATGTTCAAAACTGCTTATTGTTCAAAGCAGCTGGAGATTAACAATATAACAACTTAAAACTAACAATCTTCCATCATCCGCCCTCAAAATGCTTTAGTGAAAGTCAGTGTTTCTCCTGCTTGGGTCTGGAAATCTCTGTGTTTATTTGTGATGTTGGTTAAGATCATGTAAACACTGATGCTTTCTGGAAAGATGATTTATTTATCTGATCAGCTCATACAGATCGTGATGAACATTCTGTTCTACAACCACAAGACCAAACACAAAGCGATGATGATTATAAAGCTCATATTTCACATATTCTGCACTCATTTTAATAATAGCCCCATGATTAATGTCTTACGTGATATCTCTTCTCAAATGAACGCAGTCTTGCTGAATTAAAGATGTCGTCCATCAGATCTCACTGATGTAAATGCTTGCATGATTTGTGTTTGTTTCTGATGGTGTGTGTTTCTGACAGTGTGTGTGTGTGTGTGTGTGTGTGTGCTTTCTCACTGTATCTCTTGGTTAAAGCGCATGGGTGTCTGCGCTGGATATCATGCACTTCTGTTCCTCTTCAGCTCAGTCAGTCTGGAAAAAAACACAGTCAAGATTATTAAACTGGTGTTACATAGATGAAAGACACAATCACACACTGTACACACACACACACACACACACGCACACACTTAAAAACACACACTTAAAAACACACATAAAACATATACTTTGAACGTGGCATGGTTGTTTCTGCCAGACGGGCTGCTCCGAGTATTTCAGAAACTGCTGATCTACTCAAACTTTCACACACAACCATCTCTAGGGTTTACAGAGAATGCTTTGACAAAGAGGAAATATCCAGTGAGCGGCAGTTCTGTGGGCGCAAATGCCCTGTTGATGCCAGAGGAGAATGGCCAGACTGGCTCCAGCTGATAGAAAGGCAACAGTAACTCAAATAAGCACTCGTTACAACCGAGCTCTGCAGAAGAGCATCTCTGAACACACAACACGGCCAACCTTGAGGCGGATGGGCTACAGCAGCAGAAGAGCACACCGGGTGCCGCTCCTGTCAGCTAAGAACAGGAAACTGAGGCTACAATTCACACAGACTCACCAAAACTGGACAATAGAAGATTGGAGAAACGTTGCTGCTCTGATGAGTCTCCATTTCTGCTGACACATTCGGATGCTCGGCTCACAATTTGGCCTCAACAACATGAAAGCATGGATCATCCTGCCTTGTACCAGCGGTTCAGGCTGGTGGTGGTGGTGTAATGGTGTGGGGGAGATTTTCTTTGGGTCCATTAGTACCAATTGAGCATCAACGCCACAGCCTACCTGAGTATTGCTGCTGACCATGTCCATCCCTTTATGAGCACAGTGTCTCCATCTTCTGATGGCTACTTCCAGCAGGATAACGCAGCATGTCATAAAGCTCAATCATCTCAGACTGGTGTCTTGAACATGACGATGAGTTCACTGTACTCAAATGGCCTCCACAGTCACCAGAGCTCAATCCAATAGAGCAGCTTTGGGATGTGGTGGAACAGGAGATTGGCATCATGGATGTGCAGCCGACAAATCTGCAGCAACTGTGTGATGCTATCATGACAATATGGAGCAAAATCTCTGAGGAATATTTCCAGTAGCTTGTTGAATCTCTGCCATGAAGGATTAAGGCAGTTCTGAAGGCTAAAGGGGTCCAACCGGGTACTAGTGTACCTAATAAAGTGGCCGGTGAGTGTATGTTTGTTCTCAATATAATCCTAAATGACCTTCATTTTAATCCATTTTCATTTCTTCATCAAATCTCTGGATTTCTGAGAAGAAAAAACGTCACTTTTTGCAAGGCAAGGCAAGGCAAGTTTATTTATATAGCACATTTCATACACAGTGGCAATTCAAAGTGCTTTACATAATTAAGAATAAAAGAAACAAGTAAAAAAATAAAAAATAAATAAAAACAAATAATAAAACTGATTTAAAAAAAATAAAAACAAGTAAAATGTGATATAAAAGAATGAAGAAGAAGAGAAAAAGAAGCAGGGTGCAGTATTTACTGTGAGTTTCAGATTAGTATTTCATTCTGAACACAGTCTCTGTTAAATCAGCCATCAGACAGAATTACAGCCAAACAACCGTGTGTGTGTGTGTGTGTGTGTGTGTGTGTGTGCGTGCGTGCGTGTGTGTGTGTGTGTGCGTGCGTGTGTGTGTGTGTGTGAGTGTGTGTGTGTTCCTCACACTGAGAATATTAAAGCTATGAATTTTCTGAATGTCTGGAGATCTTAAAAACATCTCAAGAACCAGAGGAATGATTTCACTCACCACTGACTTACTGTACATCTGTGTATGTGCGTGAGTGTGTGTGTGTGTGTGTGTGAGAGAGAGAGAGATTCAGTATTAGGGCTGCACAATATATCGCTTCAGCATGGATATTGCAATGTGTGCATTCTCAATAGTCACATCGCAGCATCTGCAATGTGGAGCTGGGATTATAGTTGATCAGCAATGGAGAATGTACAGTGTTTACATTTTACATCACATTTGTTTCTTCAATATTAGGGCCAGGACAGAATATCAGTGCTGATTTATTGTGATAATTCCACCTGATACATTATTGATGTAGCCAAGTATCGATATTTATTAAAGGTAGAAAAGATCTGACCTAATCCATCAGCCTTGCTCTGCAAACATTTACCACTTAGATGACGGTACATGAGGTGTCGCTTCTCGTAATGGCGGATTAAACAAATATCAATGTTGGAATTCTACAAAATATTCATTCATTCATTCATTTTCTTTTAAGCTTAGTCTCTTTATTAATCCGGGGTCGCCACAGCGGAATGAACCGCCAACTTTTCCAGCATATGTTTTATGCTGCGAATGCTCTTCCAGCTGCAACCCATCTCTGGGAAACACCCAAACACTCTCATTCACACACATACACTACAGACAATTTAGCTTACCCTATTCCCCTATAGCACATGTCTTTGGACTATAGGGAAAAACGGAGCACCCGCGGAGGAAACACACGCCAACGCAGGGAGAACATGCAAACTCCACACACAAACGCCAACTGACCCAGCCGAGGCTCAAACCAGCAACCTTCTTGCTGTGAGGCGACAGCACTACCTACTGCGCCACTGCATCGCCCTTTACAAAATATATGTGCTGTTAATAAAACACATCTTCTAACTTTTTGAAGCGTTTTCCTTCTTCATTTACTATTATCATGATATATTGTGGATGGTTTTCTTGTGATATATCATGGATATTATGATATATATTATCCTTGCTCTATCTTATTTATTTATTCTTGCAATTAATCTTTCTACAAGATTATTGTATCGATTATTGTATTATTCTCGCATTATTGTATTGTGTCGATTATTGCAGATAAAAAACATTGCGATGTCAAATTTTTTTTCCAGTATCATGCAGCTCTAGTCAGTATTTTTTGTAATTCTCATTTTAGTTTATCATAAATTTCCTCATTTTGCAGTTATTATTAGTTAATATAGTTAATATTAGCAGTTATAATTTGTTAATAATGTAGTTTTTAGTTTAACTGTTCTAGTAAATCAGATTAAATTATTTAATTTTAATTCTGAATGTTTAGGTTTTAAGAGTGTATTTTTTAGAGAATATACAGTATATTTTTTACTTATATTTATATAAAGGCATATTGATATAAGACATTTTATAAGAGTATAAATATATATTTTTTATTTGAAGTTATATGAGGAAATAATTTGTATTTATTAAAATGTTTACAGTTATTCACTTCATTTGATTTTCCTTCAGCTAGTCTCTTCATTCATCAAGGGTCTTTACAGCAGAATGAACTGCCAACTATTTCAGCATATGTTTTACACAGTGGATGGCCTTTCAGCTGCAACCCAGTACTGGGAAACACCCATACACACTCAATCACTCACACACTTCTACACTAAAGTGCATGTGTTTGGACTGTGGGGGAAACCGGAGCACCTGGAGGAAACCCACGGCAACACGGGGAGAACATGCAAACTCCACACAGAAATGCCAACAGACCCAGTTGAGACTCGAACCAGCAACCTTCTCTCTATGAGGCCACAGTGCTAACCACTGAGCCACCGTGCCACCCACACGTTATTCATTCATTCATTTTCTTTTCGGCTTAGTCCCTTTATTAATCTGTGGTCTCTACAGCGGAATGAATCGCCAACTTATCCAGCATATGTTTTATGCAGCGGATGCCCATCCAGCTGCAACCCATCACTGGAAAACATCCATACACTCTCACATTCACACACATTCAGGACAATTTAGCTTAAACAATTCCCCTATACCATATGGGTTTGGACTCTACACAGAAATGCCAACTGACCCAGCAGAGGCTCGAACCAGCAACCTTCTTGTTGTGAGGTGATCATGCTACCCACTGCGCCACCCTGAATTTGTATGGTTTTAGTTTTCTAGCTGGTCTGCTCCAGGATTATTTGAATCGAGTGTTTGATTTGTTTATTCTGTATGATGAACTATTTCAGAAGCAGATGAGGAGCTCAGAAATAAACAAACTGACATGAGAAACAGACAAACTGACGCCACAGACAATAGAGGTTACTTCAGAACATGAGCACACACACACAGACGGACAGACATCCACACCAGCAGCTTCTCAGATTACATTTCTCCAGTTTAAAGTGGAAACAGATTCTGCATGATGAGTGTGTGACGTCTGCAGTGTAGAGCACAACCAAAGCCTGTAATCAAATTGTGACTGCCTGCAATCATCATCTGACCCTAAAGCATCATGATGATCATCTGCATATGCTAGACATGCTAATGACTGCAGTGTGAACCTGTGAATGAGGAGATTCTGACCTCAGCGCACGCGCACACACACACACACACACACACACACAGACACACAGACACACTTTCAGATGGTAATACGCACACACACGTATACACACATGCATGCACAGACACGCACATACACACACATACACATGCATGTACAGACACACACATTCAGATGGTAATACGCACACACACGTATACACACACACACACGCGCATGTACAGACACACACATTCAGATGATAATATGCACGCACATGTATACACACACGCATACACATAAACACACACACACATGATAATACGCGCACACACACACATACCTGTAAACAAATGCATGCACAGACACACATACACACACACACATGCAAGCACTCACGCGCGCACACACATGCGCACGCACACATGCATGCATGCACACACACACACACACACACACACACACACACACACACACACACACACACACACATTCAGATGGTAATACGCACACACACGTATACACACACGCATACACAGACACACACATATACACACACACACTAACACATTCAGATGATAATATGCACACACATGTATACACACACGCATACACATAAACACACACACACACACACACACACACACACACACAAGATAATACGCACACACATACCTGTACACATGTGCACGCACAGACACACACACACACACACACACACACACATATGCAAGCACTCATGTGAGTGCGCGGGCACACGCACACACGCACACACACACACACACACACACACAAACTTGCATACAGAGGATAGACTGTAAAGACTATGCACACACACATACTCACACGCACACACACACACAGACACAGACACACACACACACACACACACAGACACACACACACACACACACACACACATACACACACACACACACACACACACACACACACACACACACACACACACACACACACACACACACACACACACACACACACACACATACATTCAGACAATAATATGCACAGACGGGTATGCAGACATACACACACACATACCTGTACACACAAATGCATGCACAGACATACACACACACACACACAAACACATATATGCACACACTCGCATGCAGATGATAGACTGTAAAAATATGCACACACACACATGCATGCACAGAGACACACACACACACATTCAGACAATAATATGCACACACACAAATGCAAACACACACAGAACTGTACACACATGCATGCACATACACACACATATACATGTGCACACATGCATGCACAGACACACACACACGCACATGCACACAAATATAGGCATACATGTATACATACAAAAACAAATATACATACAAGCACACACATATGTGCATACACATACACACACACACACACACGCACGCACACACACACGCTCAGAGCTGTAAATCCTCTGGTTGTCTATCAGAGCTGCTGAACTCCTGCATGTATCAGTGGATTTACTGAAGCAGGAACAGAAGGATTCATCTAATCATGATCCCACACAAACAGAACAAACGCAGGCCTCTCATCATAACACCATCATTGCTAATCATCGTCTGCACGTAACACACTCTTACAAAGAAGACAAATGTGTACAACCAACCCTAAATTATTTACTGAAGCTTAATATACATAACAGATTTACACACAGCAGATCCACACGAACACATTACAAAAACTAAATTATCCTAGCAACACCTTGGCAACCACAAAGAATACCCTAGCAACACCTTAACAACCACCAGAACACCACTGAATTTCCTAGCAACACCTTAACAACCACCAGAGCACCACTGAAGACCCTAGCAACACCTTAACAACAACCAGAACACCACTGAATACCCTAGCGACACCTTAACAACCACCAGAGCACCACTGAATATCCTAGCAACACCTTAACAACCACCAGAGCACCACTGAAGACCCTAGCAACACCCTAACAACAACCAGAACACCACTGAATACCCTAGCGACACCTTAACAACCATTAGAGCACCACTGAATACTCTAGCAACACCTTAACAACCACCAGAACACCACTGAATACCCTAGCGACACCTTAACAACCACCAGAGCACCACGGAATACCCTAGCAACACCTTAACAACCACCAGAACACCACAGACTAACCTAGCAACACCTTAACAACCACCAGAACAACACAGAATATCCTTGCAACACTTTAACAATCACCAGAACACCACAGAATACCCTAACAACACCCTGACAGCCACCAGAACAATACAGAATACTCTAGCAACACCTTGCAGCCACCAGAACACAGAATACCCTAAGAAAAACATCTTAATAACCACCAGAACACCATAGCAACACCTTAACAACCATCAGAACACCACATAATACCCTAACAACATCTTAACAACCACCAGGACAACACCGAATACCCTAGCAACACCTTAACCACTACCAGAACAACTCATAGTACCTTTGCAACACCTTAACAACCACCAGAACAACAGAATATGCTAGCAACACCTTAACAACCACAGAATAACATAGCAACACCTT
>NC_141032.1:50022500-50032500 GCF_052040795.2 Danio rerio | reverse complement strand
AATGAACTGCCAACTATTCTAGCATGTTTAACATAGCGGATGTACTTCCAACTGCAACCCAGTACTGGGAAACACCCATACACTATGGGCAATCAAATTCCTCTATAGCGCATGTATTTGGACTGAGTGGGAAACAGGAGCACCTGGAGGAAACCCGGGGAGAACATGCAAACTCCACACAGAAACGCCAACTGACCCAGCCAAGGCTCAAACCAGCGACCTTCTTGCTATAAGGTGACAGTGCTAACCACTGAGCCATGCCATCCCAACTGAAAAAAGAAATAGAATGAGGGGAATGCTTTAATGATTGTCACTAACACCTGATTCACACGGGGCTTTAGCGTCAACGCTTGACAGAGGGTGTGTTTGGGGTCTACACGATCGTCATAGAAGCGTCAGCCAATGAAATTAGTCAGCAATCGGCTACTGTCTGAGCTGGTGTATTTGCATAAAGCAATCTGATTGGCTGGCGCATCCATTGCTGCTTGAAAAGTTGGGAAATACCCAACTTTTGCAGTGAGCAACACCACTTCAGCGGCGCCGTCGGATCCACGATGCAGTTCGGCAATGCCTGACGTCACCAATTCAAAGTGAATGGGAAGCGTTTATGCTGACGGCCTGTGTGAATGGGGGGTAAATATTTCAAATTTAAATGGTTTAAATTAGGGGCATCACGGTAGTGCAGTGGGTAGCACGATCGCCGCAGACCCTTAATAAAGGGTCTAAGCCAAAAAGAAATTGAATGAATGAATGGTTTAATTAGATTTAGTTTTAAAATGCTCATACACTCTCAGGAATAAAGCTGTCACTAGGGTGGTACACATTTATACTTAAAGGGTCCATATTGGGACCTCAAAGGTATACATTTAGTACATACAATTTTTAAGAGGAACACTAATATGTACCCTTGAAGTATTTATGAAGGACCTTTAAGGTACAAATGTGTACCTTCTGAAAAGGTACCACCCCAGTGACAGCTCACATACCTTTATTTCTGAGAGTGTGCGGTCACCTGGCAGACAGAAGACAATGCAGAGACTTTGGTGAGCGAATCAAAGGCAAAGGCAGATTCTGCTTGACTTGTATTCAGCACTGAGCTACAGTGGAATAAATGTGACTGTTTGTTTTTAATCGCAATAAGTTAAGTAATTTTAAAAGCACTGCATCAGTTAATACCAATTAAAAGTAATGTTTTCAATTATTTATAAATATTAGGAAATTAATTAGGAAAATACTCATGCTACTTTAGTGTAAACCAGTTTGTTATATTTATCTCCAGCCCACGGCTCTCAATGATATTTGGTTTATGGATCTTCATATGAAAAGGTTTGGGCACCCCTGGTTTAAATTTATGCTTAGTTACTCGTATGCTTGACTATAGTGCACTGCAAAAAAACACTTCTTACTTAAAGTTTTTGTGTTGTTTCTAGTATTTAAATTTGAAGTTTACAATCTTGAAATCAAGAAGCATTGTCTAGACAAGCCAAAAAAATATTGTCGTTTTCAGAAATAATGAGTCAAAATTAAGTGAGTTTTTCCTTAAAACAAGCATTTTACAAATTTGTTTTATATATTTTTTCAATCTAATATTTTATTTGGACAGCATGGCTTGTTTTTTGTTGTTGTTGTTATTGTAACCGTCTCGAGTATGCTATTATATAACCACCAGATTGAGGAAAAAAAAAAAATATATATATATATATATACATATATATATATATATATATATATATATATATATATATATATACATATATATATATATATATATATATATATATATATATATATATATATATATATATATATATATTATACCGTCCAAAAACAAGCATCTTACTTCGAAAACAGAAAACAACTTACCCTCTTGACAGATTCTTGTTCTTGTTTTAAGGAAAAATTCGCTTAAATTTGAAATTCTGAAAACAAAAAGATCTCCCTTGTTTGCTGATTTAGAAATTTTTAGATATTTGGACTAGAAACAAGACAAATGTATGTCGAAAAAATGTGGCGATACTCAAATATACAGTAAACAACAGCATGGAGTGCACAGTTAAAGTAGCCTACTACTGAATATTGATGCTGCAAAATCATATAGAGAAGGACTTAATAAGCAGAAAAGACTGTAATATTCAGACAAACTGAATTAAATAGGTGGTAAAATACACATATGAGCATTATTAAGGATGATATATGACTAATATTTCATCCACTTAAACAGAAAAAGGAAGAAATGTGGATGTTGCTCTAGAAATCTGCTTGACCACGAACACTCTTTTGTCTCTCTCCTGCTTGATTAGTTTGAGCTTTTTTCGGTCTATAATACTCTAAATGTATTTATTCTAGTCAGACTGAATAATAAACATGATAATAATTGATCATTTTCAGCAGCAATAATCAGCAAGTTTCGATCAGTTCAGTGGCTTTGTTTACATTCTGTGTCCGATATGGCTGACTAATAAAAACTGGATTAAATCACATGGTCAGTGATTATTTTGGATAGATCACAAAAGACATTTCATATAAAAATATTTCTATTTAAAGTTTTTCTTTCTCGTTGGCGCCAACAGCCTAGTGGTAAAGTGAGCCGATATATACTGAAGGACCATGGTGCTCACGGAAACCCAAGTTTGATGATCAGCTGGAGGTCCTATGCCAATCCTTCCCCTCCCCTTTCCCTTTGTCCTCCACTATCCTATCCAAATAAAAGATGAAATGCCCTTAAAAAATAATTTATAATTATTATTGATATATATATATATATATATATATATATATATATATATATATATATATATATATATATATAGATATTTATATATATATATATAAAAAAAAAAATATATATATATATATATATATATATATATATATATATATATATATATATATATATATATATATATATATATATCGGCTATCGGCCTCCAAGTCTGAAGTGTTATCGGTTATCGATATCGCCCAAAAAAATCCATATCAGTGCATCCCTAATTATTAATATTTAATTATTAAAGGTTTTCGTTCTCATTAAGACTCAAAATCCATCACACTTCATGAAGAAAAAAGCCAACTAATTAATTAATGAGCTACAAAAAGGTTTATTCCTCCAGAAGTGAGTCTTGTCAAGATGTTCCCCATCACATCCACTGCACTGATGATTCTGGCATAGATTAGCATAGCCTGTAAAGAACTGTGGACATCACTAATACAGGCTATACTAATTAAAGCCAGAGTCATCAAACTGGTCTTCGGATGCTGAGCAGATCCTGCAGATGAAGATGGCGCTAATGCTAAACTCCAGAGGAATCGTGCGCACACCATGATTAATTCAAAGTACATTGAGTTCAAATGCATGTAAAAATGTATTTTTATTTTGTAAAAATAACCAGTGAAGTAAATAAATTGAAGCAAAACTATTTATTTTGTAACTCAATACGCCAGCTCTATATAAATGAGCAATATCACATGAGTAGCAGTGTTCTATGGCTGTATATCAGCACTGGTGGGAGGCGTGCGCCTTAGCGCCCATTCAGTGCTGATATACAGCCATCGCGCACTTCTACTCGTGTGATATTGCGTTTATACAACAGTTCGACGGCACAATATTGTACATAAAAACGAATATCAAACACAGAGAGTCTAAAACCCTTTTGTATTAGGAACTACTTTCTTCCGCCATTCATTCACATCTGCAGCTGCCGTCAAAACAGCAGAAGCCGTTACTCATTCACCAACGTCACTTTAGAGCTAGTGTATTCTCTATAGCGTAATGTGAAGCGGCGCTTCTGGTGTGTGACCCCCCTTAAGGTGATGAAAAAACAGCAAATTTTGCTCTCATTTTAAGATTATAAGGCTGAACGTGACATGAAATGCCATCCATCTAGAGAGATTTCTCACCAGACTGCTGTTGTGTTTGCGATAAGGAGGGACGAGGCTGAATCCAGCTTCTTATTGACTCTATCCGGTCCACCTTAAAAACCACGAGGCTTCTGTTTTTCAGCTTTTTAATTCGCACTCAAGAGAACACACTGAGCAAGGGCTTATTATACGGTTCTGGCGCCATCTTATGAATAGACAACGTCAATCGCCGCCGTCGAGCTCTCAGAAATAGTCAATATTTTAAAATAGGCACTATTCTTACAAATAAATGCATTGTTGCAATCTAAACAACTACATTCTCCATCGCCACAGTGGAATGAACCGGCAACTTATCCAGCACGTTTTTTACTCAGCAGATGCCCTTTCAGCCGCAACCCATCTCTGGGAAACATTCATACACACTCATTCACACACACACTCATTCACTATGGACAATTTAGCCTACCAAATTCACCTGCACCGCATGTCTTTGGACTGTGGGGGAAACCAGAGCACCCGGAGGAAACCCACACGAAGGCAGGGAGAACATGCAAACTCCACACAGAAATAAGAAACTTAGCCAAGGCTCGAACCAGTGACCTTCTTGCTGTGAGGCGACAGCACTACCAACTGTGCCACTGCGTCGCCGCTTTTATCTAAATCTAGTCCAAAAATAAAAAACATTCTTAGACCAAGTAAAAATATTTAATCGTCAGAAGAAATAAGAGAAAATTAAGAGATTCTGCTTGTTTTAAGGAAATTATC
This sequence comes from Danio rerio, assembly GCF_052040795.2. NCBI lineage: Eukaryota > Metazoa > Chordata > Actinopteri > Cypriniformes > Danionidae > Danio > Danio rerio. The sequence goes on along the minus strand of NC_141032.1, from coordinate 50,027,877 downwards.
TGTCAGTGGTGTATGTGAAATAATGTTGTTTTTGCTTTGATATCTAGATATTTGGACTAGAAACAGCACAAAAATTCTTAGTATTTTTATTATATATATATTTTTTAGCATAAATCATATAAAGTTCATATAAATACAGTGATTGAATACAATTCTGTAGCTCCTGGTGAACTATAATTCAGAATGGACATAGGGTTGGATGATGTCAACCAATTTGGCATTGTACAATGTCCATTGTGAAACATCGTGATGGACGATGGCATCATTGTTGTTGGTGGCAGTGAATTACTTATAATCAGTAATTAGGTTCAATTAGGTTCATAATGAATTAATTATTTGTAGCCTACTGTTTCAACTAGCTGACCCGCATGGTCTTTATTTTACCCATAACCAAATCATAAAGTAATAAAGATAAGTTACATACATAATTACCACCTGTCAATCACTTTTTCAGTGGGATTCTGGCATAAATAGGCAGTGATCTGTGTCGGTACAATGGCGTCCACAAACTTGGTTAGTAAAAAAGGTGCACAACAAACAGCAACCAAACAACAAGAACCAAACAACAGTATCTGAGGTTTTTACTAAAATTACTTAGTACAAGCGTGAAAGTGAAAGATTGAAGCAGTGTACTGATGCTGTGTCAAACGTTACCTGATAGATTCAAAAGACAGAACAGTCATTGGATAGAGACTACATTAATTAAATATCACGTTTAACAACTATAGCGAGACGCCATCCGGCGATACATCCTTGATAAACTGTCTGACGTGCTCTGCACTCTGGGGTTTTAAGCTCCCGCTGACTGCTGGAGCTCAGACGATGACTTATTACCAAATATGACAATGGAAGTTTCTTTCAGAAGAAAGTAACTTGGATCGTGACAAGTGAAGTGCGAATAAATGAAGACAGAATTGAGATTTTTGGCTAAACTCTCTCTAAAGCATCAGTAGTTAAATAACAGATGACAGCATGAGAGTGAAATTGGGATAAATATAAAACAGGCTGTTCCCACACACGGTAAACACAGTAAATGTTTCTAATGGAGATCAGGGAGAATCTGCCCTTCCATTTACATCCATTACACAAACACACCATAATTAAACCCTCCATCAGCGAAACATCATCCAGATCAAATCCTGCAGGATCACGTCAATCAATGAAGCCCAAATACAGAGAGCGCAAACACATTTACACACTCACGGCTATTAGTTAAAAACACTCCAGTTCTGTCAGTGCTGAGCTCAATTCAGCTGGAGTTTCCTTTTCTGTCAGATGGTAAAATATGGAGACAATCTAAGGCCATATGTACTTGCAAAATAAAAGAAAAGCATTGAGAAAAAAATAAAGTGTCCAAAAATCGCAGAAAAAATGTATTTTAGGAAAGGAAATTTTTTTTTTTTTTTTTAAGGAAAAATGCATATTTGGGAAGTAAACATGTATTTTGCTAACAACAATAAAGGACTGCAAAGGGAAAATTAATTTTTGACAAATAAAAATGAAATTTGCAAACAAAAAAGTGCTGCAAATAAAAATCAAGCAGAGCAAAAAAACCTAAAATATTTGCAATAAAAAACAATATATATATTTGCAAAACATTTTTATAGTTTCCACTGTTTCCTCACTCCACCAAAGTAAAGGAGTCAAGTAAAGGAGTAAAGTAAAGCAAAGAGGCTGAATGGAGGAGGCTCGTTCTTTATCCTCGCGCTGCAGATGCTCTGTTTAACTGTGTTCTCGCTATTGAAGCGTTCCGTTTTTACACTTACAAAGTCGCCATGTAAATAGCAAATGCACCATGGAGCGACACAACTGACTCCTAGGCCCTGTTTACACTGTCAGGTCTTGATGCCCAATTCCGATTTGTTGCCTATATCAGATTTGTTTGCCCGTCCGTTTACACGTTGTTTTAATTGTGACCCATATCCAATTCATGCATTTACACTTGCCATACAATTTACGATGTTGCTCATGCATAAAGGCGGGTTCTAGCATCTGTGCCACACTAGCCACGATGGAAGAAATTGTCTTGTTTTTAGCTATGAAATATGCAAAGTGTAGTATAAGCAGGGAATGGTTCAGTCCAGATTTACCCCCACGCAGTTTATGTAATGGTATGGCCCTGATGTGTGTGTAGTCGAAGATGTAGCCTTTGTCTGTGTGCGCACTGCTGTTGGACAGTTATATGTGTAGCTCGCAGTGGGTGTATTAATAGCGACAAAAATCAAAAGTTACAACACAAAGTTCGCCCAACTTTAAAATGATTTTGAGGCGGAGGTGGGAAATGGCCGTCATCGCTGCTTGCGCTTATGGTGTATACGCTGTATGATGTCCTCCACCATTCAGAGGAATGTGTGGGTATGAGAGAGATCTCAGGTCTGGTGGGAGCAAATTGTGGCGACTGACCACTTTCCTCCTCTGTGTTTCGTCTGATGTTGTTTACCGCATCTGCATCTCCACACACGCTCTTCTTTCTGTCATTAAACCGCGGAGAAGCACCACATTGTCGCAAGATTAATGATGTACAGAACGGAACGCCTCAACACATCCGATCTGCCTGTTTACATGACAGTCCCATTGTCACATATCCGATCTATTTCCACATATGAAGGAGGCCTAAAACCGATCTTTGAATATCCGAATGCTTGCGTTTTTTCGTGTTTACACAGTCATAGAACAGATCCGATCTGTGTCACATATGAGCAAACAATTGGAATTGGGTCACATTTAAATGGCAGTGTAAACAGGGCCTTAAAGGGAATGAGAGATGAGACTCTGATTGGTTTAATGCACGTTATGCTCAAAACACACCCAGAACTCATTAAGAGAATAAGCTCAACCCTGTTAGACCATGCGCCAGGGCGCAGAGCGTATTTATCCATCCTTAAAATAGCAGAAGTGGGCTCAGACGTGCTCTTAATGCTTTTGCGCCATGAGCTTTAGACTTTGCATCTAGATTGTTAAAATAAAGCCCTAGATCTCATCTGTTCATGAGATGCAGATCAATAAAAAACATTTCATGAATAACAGCATAAATAGATGGATTGAATGACCGTATCAATGCAAGAATGTGGATCTCACCCTTTTTTATGGTACAAAATCATGAATTATCTACAAATAAAACCGTCAGTGCCTTTACTCTCCTGAAGACTCCTACTGTATAACCCCGCAGAAACAGCTTGAGTATGAATCAAAAATTAATATGTTGGGAGAAAATGTGATTTATTGATGAAATCTTTCCAGTGGCCTGTAGCTTTACCTTCAGACGTGAGCGTGTGTGTGGGTTCACCTGGATCAGCAAATTCATTTACATTTCAACTGTTCACCCAGTTTGAGCTTCTGTGTTTTATTTTGGAGAATAGAGACTGCAGAAGAAAGTCATTAAATATGAGAAATGTGTGTCGATAAGGCGGTTAGCTGCTGTCTGAAGATACAAACCCTCCTTTATACGGTGCGGGATCCTTTGTTCTGGGTTCAGTTAATTAAATCACACACATTTCATTAAGGTTCAGAGTTAAAACAAGCACAAAGATGAAGAACAATACAGAGAGAATCAAGCAGAGAAGAAAAGCTGCTGAAAACAGAACAAGACAGAGCTGAATTCAGATGAGGACACAAACACACACATGCATGCAGACACACATGCACACACGCACACGCATTCAGACTATAGACTGTAAAAAAATATGCAGACACACAAACACACACACATGCACACACACACACAGATGCACACACACGCAGGGAGAACATACAAACTCCACAATAATAATAATAATAATAATAATAATAATAATAATAGTAAAATAAAAATAAAAATAATAATAATAAAAATAAAATGAAAATGATAATAATAATAATAATAAATAGTAATAAAAATTTTAGAAATAGTAATAATAATAATAATACTAATATTACAATTAAAATAACAATAATAATAATAGTAATAATAATAATAATAATAATAATAATAAAATAATAGTAAAATAATAATAATAATAATAATAATAATAATGATGATAAAATAGCAGTAAAATAATAATAATAATAATAATTAAAAAAAAAATAATAATAGTAACAATAATAATAATAACAGTAAAATTAAAATAACATCAATAATAAGTAATGATAATAATAAAATTTAAATAATAATAAAATAATAATAATAATAACAAAATAATAATAATAATAATAATAAATAATAATAGTAATAATAATAATAATTATAGTAATAATTATAATAGTAATAACATTAGTAACATTAGTTTGGACTGTGTGGTAAACAGGAGTATCTGGAGGAAAACCCACGCCAACACTGGGAGAACATGCAAACTCCACACAGAAATACCAACCGACCCAGCTGAGGCTCAAACCAGCGACCTTGCTGTGAGACAATCGTGCTACCCACTGCGCCACCCAATTCATAATTATAATTATTTAATTATTTTTACTTTAATTTAAAGCTTCCGTATTCACTAAGACCGACGAAAAATTAAACGTTTCTTTTTTTCCAAACTGATGGTCAGGAAGGCATTTGGTGATGCACAGAATCCTGAACAGCCCTGCATGTATACACACTCGCTCTGTCATACGTGCGCGGCTCTATGTGTGTGCGTGTAAGATCCTCGTGTTCTGGCAGATCTGCAGTGATGAATTGGCCGTACACGTCGCTGCCGGTCTGTGACAGATGAACGGCTCTGGAAACAGCTCAAGCTCTGCTGTTCGTCATGAGTAGATCATGCATCTCAGTGATCCACTTCTACACGTCAACCAACAGCTTTCGCTAAACTCTGGGCAAAGACTTCAAATCCAACTGCAAACACTGCGCTTCTAATGTACATGCACAAACAGACAGAGAGTTATGCACGTTTAAAGGGGACCGGTTATGCAAAAATCACTTTTATAAGGGGCAGCAATGTTTGAATATAACCGGCTTATTTAGGTGGAGTTTGCATGTTCTCCCCGTGTACGGGTGGGTTTCCTCCGGGTGCTCCGGTTTCCCCCACAGTCCAAACACATGTGCTATAGGCGAATTGGGTAAGCAAAATTTCTGTAGTGTATGAGTATGTGTATGTGAATGAGAGTGTATGGGTGTTTCCCAGTGATGGGTTGAAGCTGGAAGGGCATCCGCTGCGTTAAACATATGCTGGAATAGTTGGTGGTTCATTCCGCTGTGGTAACCCCTGATTAATAAAGGGACTAAGCCGAAAAGAAAATGAATAAAACTAAATATCGCAATGTCAGATTTTTCTAATATCATGCAGCCCTACTTTAAATGAGCAATATCACACGAGTAGCAGTGCAATAAGGCTGTATATCAGCACTGGTGGGAGGCGTGCGTTGTACATAAAATCTTGTACATAATCAAACACAGAGAGTC
>NC_141032.1:49960000-50017500 GCF_052040795.2 Danio rerio | reverse complement strand
AGCGGAATGAACCACCAGATTATCCAGCATTTGTAGTTTCTGCTAACCCGACTCTACATCATAACTTTTCAATCCAGATGGATGGGGCAACCATTACTGCATCCAAAATGGTGAAAAGCCTTGGAGTAACGATTGATGACCAACTAAACTTCTCTGACTACATTTCTAGAACTGCTCGATCTTGCAGATTTACACTCTATAACATCAGAAAGATCCGACTCTTCCTATCTGAACATGCAGCTCGACTCCTTGTTCAAGCTCTTGTTCTCTCCAGACTGGATTATTGCAACTCTCTACTAGCCGGGCTTCCAGCTAACTCTATCAAGCCTCTTCAGCTGCTCCAGAACGCAGCAGCACGAGTGGTCTTTAATGAACCTAAACGAGCACATGTCACTCCGCTGCTCATCCGTTTGCACTGGCTGCCAGTTGCTGCTCGCATCAAATTCAAAGCTCTGATGTTTGCCTACAAAGCGACTTCTGGCTTTGCTCCTTATCTGCTCTCACTTCTGCAGATGTATGTGCCCTCCAGAAACTTGCGTTCAGTGAATGAACGTCGCCTCGTGGTTCCATCCCAAAGAGGGAAGAAATCACTTTCCCGAACTCTCACATTCAATCTGCCCAGTTGGTGGAATGAACTCCCTAACTGCATCAGAACGGCAGAGTCACTCACTGTCTTCAAGAAATGACTAAAAACCCAACTATTTAGTCTCCACTTTCCATCCTAATCTGCAATTGCCTCTCTGGATATACCACTAACTGTACTACAAAAAAAAAAAAGATGAAGATAGTGTAGAAAGGAAATGAGGATATATATAGTGACTTGGGATCCTCTGATTTTAGGATCATGATTAGCTAATGTGGACCAGCTGATGTCAATCATGAGCACGTGCTCCTCTAGAAATTAGTTCACAATTAAACTTCACTTCTTATTGACGTTATTCTAAAATGCAGAATGTTTTCGCGATTGTTTTAGAACTTCCGATTCAGTCGCCTATAGGAGAAATGACTAGGAATAATAAAATGGCAGAAAACGGTCAAACTACTTGCTCTACAAACAGATGTTTGCATGACAATACACACTAAGTAGAATATTATAATAAGAAAATATCAGTTTGCAACATCAAACAGCGAAATGAGCAGCTTTAATATCTAAAAATGAATGGAAGTGAATAAGACCGGAAGTCTCAAGCCAAAAATGTCAAACGGCTGCGCCCACTCGTCTGCGAAAAATAAGGTGAATAGTTTTTTTTTTTTTTTTTTTTTTTTTTTTTTACAGTTTTTCTCAGTGGCTTTGGTGCATTTCTCACAACACTATTTACATTTGCACAACAGTTCATGCATTTCTCAAAACAATTAGAAACTGCAAAACCTAGCTGACAACCTGCAAAAGCGTGTCACTTGCTTAAAATGGAGAGCTCATCCCTCAAAAGCAAGTGTTGATGTCAATATAAGTGTCATCAAGATGAAAAGTCCCAAAACCATTGTTCATGAACACGATAGTCAAATGCTGTCATGTTTTCAGTTTACTCAGTGTACATGTTTTCCAATGAAATAGTCAGTTTTAGGTGACACTTCCTGAAAATGATCAAGACAGTTGTAACGAAGGGTCTAACACAGAGAGATCCATTTGCAGTATATTTATTAAACAGAGTTTAATAACACTAAGCACACAGATGGTACATGTGCAAACTCACATTAAACACAGTGGTATCAAGTGGAAGGGCTGGCGGCAGGCAAACACAGGGTGAGTAAGCAGGCATGGGTCAGAGGCTGGCGGCGAGGATCAAAGTCGGTAATCAGGCTGGGGTTCAGGGCAGGCGGCAGGCAAGACAAGGTCGAGATACAGTCCAGGTAAGCAATGGGAAAGCAGGCAAGGAAGAGTAACGCTCAGTGTTGTTTGCTGTGGCAGAACAAGACTTCACAATGAGGCGTGTGTGCTGCTTATATGAGAGTGTTTGGTGATCAAGGTGATGTGCTGCAGGTGTGTGAGTGGCAATCAGTCTTTGGGATGACGTAATGCTAGAAGTCCGGTGATGATGACCTCTGCTGGCCATCGAGGGGAATGACTGGGACCGAGTAGGTGACAACAGTACTATATACTATTAGCACGGCCATTTGAAAAACATCGCTGCATTTAATGAGGTGTCTAAGTACAAGACACTGAATATGTGAGTTTCACATGTTTACTGCATTTGCTCTTTACAATTTAAATTTATTCACAGCACTGTGCAGAAGAATAAACACACCCTTATTTACAAAAACATACACTCCCTCTGGGTAGAGCTGTGCACAACTGTAGACAATACTGCTGGACATACTGGAACTGAGCCTACAACACACACAGGTCTGTAAATCATCCATCAAATTGTTCAATTTAGGAGACATTTTCAGGAAAATCCTTGACAGATTTTGACAACTACAGTAGTTCTACATTTGTGTATGTAATGACTCCAGTAATGAACTGAGGACTATATGGAGTGACTAGTCAGCATTCACAAGTTTATTTCATTTTGACTGACATGACATAAGCAGATGATAATGTTATAAACAGCAGAGAGTTGTATGAGAGCACTTGATGCATGTCCAAAAGCATTCGCAATGTGTTGGAAGGAATGAGAAACTGCTACTATGATGTGCACAAATGACTAATTGTTTTGAGAAATGCATGAACTGTTGTGCAAATGTAAATAGTGTTGTGAGAAATGCACCAACGCGACTGAGAAAAGCTGTAACAATATTTCAGATTTCCATACTCCTGCATGTTCTCCACTGTCTTTTCTTCAATTCCTCAATGTGTGCTATGGCATGTGTCCAGACCTCTAGCATGTTTCCCAGCATGTTCTTTACAATGCCCTCCTGAGTGTTCTTTAATATTCCCTAATGTGTTCCTGAGAGTATTCATTAGTGTTTTCTCTGATGTGTTCTTCAGCATGTTCTCCTGCATGTAATTCTTGCTCTCCAGCCCTTCTGCGTGTTCTACAGTGTGCTCTTCAGCAGCGGTGTTGTGTGTTTCTGCTCAACAGGTGTCAGGATAAAGCGATCTGAGCACTGATGAATAAAGCGACAGATGGATTTTCAGCGACACATGGGGTGAAGAACTGAGCAAATATTTGATTTAACAGTTGGACCTGAAGAGCTTTCCACGTTTGAACCACAGCCAGCTCTTTATAGAGAAGCATTAAAAAAAACTCACGTACACACTCTATTTTTACATGTGCTGATGAAGACACGTGCACAAACACACACACGCAGGCACGCACGCACACACACACACACACACACGCACGCACACACACACACACACACACACGCACGCACGCACGCACACACACACACACACACACACACACACACACACACACACACACACACACACACACACACACACACACACACAGACACACACACAAGAAAGTTTTGAGTTAGTTATAAATGATATCCATCTAATGTGCAAAAAGCAAAAAAACACTGATGAACTACTAAATTCCTGATCAAGTTAAACCACAACATAAGTGATCTAATCTGTAAAACACTTCTCAGAATAATTCTCAAAAGGCGTATTGATTTACTTTATAAATGTTAATTTTTTGGAATTAAAACAATATATATGGTTCATCCAACATAACATTTCATGACCGTGTTCACTTCTTTCTATACAGCAAATACTGTTGCAGGTGGTTTTTGCATATCCACATAATGATTAAAGTGATTAATGAGGTGGCAGTGCCTACAGTAACAGTAAATCCATTTGGAGAAGTGCACTGGAAATACACTTTCTGCTGTGTGATCTCACACACTTAACACTGCAGAGTCAAGACGACACACTCCTTCTTTAAAATCAGATAAACAGCACTAATGTAGACTAACCAGATGACCAGCATTCAAATTAACCAGATGACCAGCACTCAAACTGACCAGATGACCAGCACTCAAAATAATCAGATGACCAGCACTCAAACTGATCAGATGACCAGCACTCAAACTGACCAGATGACCAGCACTCAAACTGATCAGATGACCAGCACTCAAAATAATCAGATGACCAGCACTCAAACTGACCAGATGACCAGCACTCAAACTGATCAGATGACCAGCACTCAAACTGACCAGATGACCAGCACTCAAACTGATCAGATGACCAGCACTCAAAATAATCAGATGACCAGCACTCAAAATAATCAGATGACCAGCACTCAAACTGATCAGATGACCAGCACTCAAACTGATCAGATGACCAGCACTCAAACTGATCAGATGACCAGCACTCAAAATAATCAGATGACCAGCACTCAAACTGATCAGATGACCAGCACTCAAACTGACCAGCATTGGTGCAGACCTACCAGATGACCATTAATCAAACTGACTGGATAACCAGCACTAATGCAAAACAACTAGATGACCAGCACACAAATTAACCAGATGACAAGCACTCATGCAACCAGATGACCAGCATTAATGCAAATAAAAAAGATGAGCAGTACTCATCTAATCAGTTCATCAGTACACAACACCAGATGACCAGCACTCAAATTAACCAGATGACCAGCACTCAAATTAACCAGATAACCAATGCTAATGCAAACTAACTAGTTGACCAACACTCAAACTCACTAGATGACCAGCTCTCAAAATAGCCAGATGACCAGCACTTCAACTGACCAAATGACCAGCATTAATGCAAACTAACCAGATGACCAGCACTAATGCAGACTAACTAGATGACCAGCATTAATGCAAACTAACCAGATGACCAGCACTAATGCAGACTAACTATGACCAGCACTAATGCAGACTAATTAGATGACCAGCACTAATGCAGATTAACTATGACCAGCACTACTGCAGATTAACTAGATGACCGGCAGTAATGCAGACTAACTAGATGGCCAGTACTAATGCAGACTAACTAGATAACCAGCACTAATGCAGACTAACTATGACCAGCACTACTGCAGACTAATTATGACCAGCACTAATGCAGATTAACTAGATGACCAGCACTAATACAGACTAACTAGATGACCAGCACTAATGCAGACTAATTATGACCAGCACTAATGCAGATTAACTAGATGACCAGCACTACTGCAGACTAATTATGACCAGCACTAATGCAGATTAACTAGATGACCAGCACTAATACAGACTAACTATGACCAGCACTAATGCAGACTAACTAGATGACCAGCACTACTGCAGACTAATTATGACCAGCACTAATGCAGATTAACTAGATGACCAGCACTACTGCAGACTAATTATGACCAGCACTAATGCAGATTAACTAGATGACCAGCACTAATACAGACTAACTAGATGACCAGCACTAATGCAGCCTAACTATGACCAGCACTACTGCAGATTAACTAGATGACCAGCACTAATGCAGACTAACTAGATGACCAGCACTAATGCAGACTAACTAGATGACCAGCACTAATGCAGACAAACTAGATGACCAGCACTAATGCAGACAAACTAGATGACTAGCACTAATGCAGACTAACTAGATGACCAGCACTAATGCAGACTAACTAGATGACCAGCACTAATGCAGACTAACTAGATGACCAGCACTAATGAAGACTAACTAGATTACCAGCACTAATGAAGACTAACTAAATGACCAGCACTAATGCAGACTAACTAGATGACCAGCACTAATGCAGACTAACTAGATGACCAGCACTAATGCAGACTAACCAGATGACCAGCACTAATGCAGACTAACTAGATGACCAACACTAATGCAGACTAACTAGATGGCCAGCACTAATGCAGACTAACCAGATGACCAGCACTAATAAAGACTAACTAGATGACCAGCACTAATGCAGACTAACTAGATGACCAGCACTAATGCAGACAAACTAGATGACCAGCACTAATGCAGACTAACTAGATGACCAGCACTAATGCAGACTAACCAGATGACCAGCACTAATGCAGACTAACTAGATGACCAGCACTAATGCAGACTAACTAGATGACCAGCAGTAATGCAGACTAACTAGATGACCAGCACTAATGCAGACTAATTAGATGATCAGCACTAATGCAGACTAACTAGATGACCAGCACTAATGCAGACTAACTAGATGACCAGCACTAATGCAGACTAACTAGATGACCAGCACTAATGCAGACAAACTAGATGACCAGCACTAATGCAGACTAACCAGATGACCAGCACTAATGCAGACTAACCAGATGACCAGCACTAATGCAGACTAACTAGATGACCAACACTAATGCAGACTAACTAGATGGTCAGCACTAATGCAGACTAACCAGATGGTCAGCACTAATGCAGACTAACTAGATGACCAGCACTAATGCAGACTAACTAGATGACCAGCACTAATGCAGACAAACTAGATGACCAGCACTAATGCAGACTAACTAGATGACCAGCACTAATGCAGACTAACCAGATGACCAGCACTAATGCAGACTAACTAGATGACCAGCACTAATGCAGACTAACTAGATGACCAGCACTAATGCAGACTAACTAGATGACCAGCACTAATGCAGACTAACTAGATGACCAGCAGTAATGCAGACTAACTAGATGACCAGCACTAATGCAGACTAATTAGATGATCAGCACTAATGCAGACTAACTAGATGACCAGCACTAATGCAGACTAACTAGATGACCAGCACTAATGCAGACTAACTAGATGACCAGCACTAATGCAGACAAACTAGATGACCAGCACTAATGCAGACTAATTAGATGATCAGCACTAATGCAGACTAACTAGATGACCAGCACTAATGCAGACTAACTAGATGACCAGCACTAATGCAGACTAACTAGATGACCAGCACTAATGCAGACAAACTAGATGACCAGCACTAATGCAGACTAACTAGATGACCAGCACTAATGCAGACTAACCAGATGACCAGCACTAATGCAGACTAACTAGATGACCAGCACTAATGAAGACTAACTAGATTACCAGCACTAATGAAGACTAACTAGATGACCAGCACTAATGCAGACTAACTAGATGACCAGCACTAATGCAGACTAACTAGATGACCAGCACTAATGCAGACTAACCAGATGACCAGCACTAATGCAGACTAACTAGATGACCAACACTAATGCAGACTAACTAGATGGCCAGCACTAATGCAGACTAACCAGATGACCAGCACTAATAAAGACTAACTAGATGACCAGCACTAATGCAGACTAACTAGATGACCAGCACTAATGCAGACAAACTAGATGACCAGCACTAATGCCGACTAACCAGATGACCAGCACTAATGCAGACTAACTAGATGACCAGCACTAATGAAGACTAACTAGATTACCAGCACTAATGAAGACTAACTAGATGACCAGCACTAATGCAGACTAACTAGATGACCAGCACTAATGCAGACTAACTAGATGACCAGCACTAATGCAGACTAACCAGATGACCAGCACTAATGCAGACTAACTAGATGACCAACACTAATGCAGACTAACTAGATGGCCAGCACTAATGCAGACTAACCAGATGACCAGCACTAATAAAGACTAACTAGATGACCAGCACTAATGCAGACTAACTAGATGACCAGCACTAATGCAGACAAACTAGATGACCAGCACTAATGCAGACTAACTAGATGACCAGCACTAATGCAGACTAACCAGATGACCAGCACTAATGCAGACTAACTAGATGACCAGCACTAATGCAGACTAACTAGATGACCAGCAGTAATGCAGACTAACTAGATGACCAGCACTAATGCAGACTAATTAGATGATCAGCACTAATGCAGACTAACTAGATGACCAGCACTAATGCAGACTAACTAGATGACCAGCACTAATGCAGACTAACTAGATGACCAGCAGTAATGCAGACTAACTAGATGACCAGCACTAATGCAGACTAATTAGATGATCAGCACTAATGCAGACTAACTATGACCAGCACTAATGCAGATTAACTAGATGACCAGCACTAATGAAGACTAACTAGATGACCAGCACTAATGCAGACTAACTAGATGACCAGCACTAATGCAGATTAACTAGATGACCAGCACTAATGCAGATTAACTAGATGACCAGCACTAATGCAGACTAACTAGATGACCAGCACTAATGCAGACTAATTATGACCAGCACTAATGCAGATTAATTAGATGACCAGCACTAATACAGACTAACTAGATGACCAGCACTAATGCAGACTAATTAGATGACCAGCACTAATACAGACTAACTAGATGACCAGCACTAATGCAGACTAACTATGACCAGCACTAATGCAGATTAAATAGATGACCAGCACTCAAAATAACCAGATGACCAGCACTAATGCAAACTAAGCAGTGTCTGTGCAAACTCTATGATATGTGGAACTGGATATGTTCTCAAGCCCTAGTCAAAAGGCTCATGAATGCTTCAGATGTGCAAATCATATCTGTGCTGATTACTGAGACAAAGACTGATCCAGGAGCAGAATCGGAGAATATTAACCAACAAGAAAACAACCAATAAACTAACACAGATCATAACAGCTCTGTCTCTCATAAATGCCCCATGCTTATACTAAGTATGATAGCAGATCCAATACATTTATTTATATATATATATAGTCCTCATAAAACACAATGCGTGTGTGTACCTTTTATTCCTTACATTGCAGGGACCAAATGTCCCCACAAGTATAGCAATGGCAGTAAATTTTGACCTTCTAGGGACATATTTTTGGTCCCTATGATGAAAACGCCTTATAAATCACATGTAAAAATGTCAAAATGCAAAATGTTTCCTGTGAAGGTTGGGTTTAGAGGAAAATAGGATACAATAAACAGAACATACAGTATAAATACCATTACATCTATAGAAAGTCCCTATAAAGAAAGTCATACAAGTGTGTGTGTGTGTGTGCATGCTGAGGAACTGAGGGAATGTGTAGGAGAGCAAAACACACACACAGACGAAAGCAGAATTCACAATTAAAGAATCTAAAACGCTGATGAAACATTAAATCTTCCTTTGACCTCTGAAGCAGAACGCATTAAAGTGACAATTACAAATATTCCAGTGCACGCAGTATATATACAGTACATTCATTCTGCAGGGGTTTTGGTTTTCCTTTTGCCAATGCTGCTTAAGTGAATTGGATTTGAGAGCAAGAGATGGACGAATCCCATAAACTCACAATCATTCTCCTTCTGCTGGCAGAAAACACACTCGCTAAATCCAAACCAGCAATAAAGCCAGCAGAAACACACAGAACCAGCACAGAGAAACTCAACCATGCCACACCACACTGAAAAAGAATCACCCACTGGACTTACTACATTAAACAGATGAAGTTAAACATTTCTAAATTCAATTGATTAGTTTAAATTCAGCCATTATAAATAGCTTGTAAACACCTTACAAAATTCAGTAAATCAAATTAATCTTTTTTTTCAGTGGACTCAGGATAAAGACGACACATGAATATACAATACATCTCTTTTCATCGCATAATCAGAAATAAGCGTGCATCAAATAAAAACAGAAGAGATTGTCGATTAGTTAAGAATGGACTCAGATTGAGTGAATGGTTTTTAAAGGGATCAAATGTGACTGATGAAGGATGTGCGCTACAGTGATGCTCTGAAACTTACTGCGCTTTTGTGAGTTTGTGTGTGTTGTGCTGTCATTAGATCCACCTGAAGCGCTCGGTCTTCCTCATCTTGGCTCCAGCGGCTCCGGCTTCATTCTGCATCTGATGATGGTCTGCGCTCGGGCGGATTCAGAGACGGAGGAGGAGCTGAGAGAGAGAGAGAGAGAGAGAGAGAGAGAGAGAGAGAGAGAGAGAGAAAGAGAGAAAGAGAGAGAGTGAGAGAAAGAGAGATATGAATAACATAACATATTGAATAATAATTTGATATATTGAATAATAATATTATATATTTTTTGTATTCTTATTTAATTATTATCTGTATATATATTTTTTTACATTTGGAAAAAAACATTTGCCAATACATTTGTCATGCCAATAAAGCAATTATTGAACTAATTGAGAGAGAGAGAGAGAGAGAGAGAGAGAGACTAGAGACTAGTCAGAAACAGTATTTCAAACCATCTACATGAATGTACAGTTGTGTGTTGTATTTTGTTCCCTTACTATCAAATTTTTTCATTACATTTCATTAGTATTATTTTTATGACTTTGTTTTTTTATTATATTTATGAAAATTCTTATTGAGTTTTGTGTGTGTGTGTGTGTGTGTGTGTGTGTGTGTGTGTGTGTGTGTGTGTGTGTGTGTGTGTGTATTATATTATCACTTTACAATTTTTTCATTCTATATATGCAATGCTTTGGCAATACTTGACAAGTCATGCCAAAGCATTCATTCATCCATTTACTTTTCGGCTTAGTCCCTTAATTAATCTGGGGTCGCCACAGTGGAATGAACCGCCAACTTATCCAGCATATGATTTACGCAGCAGATGCCCTTCCAGCTGCAACCCATCTCTTGGAAACATCCATACACACTCATACACTACGGACAGTTTAGCCTACCCAATTCACCTGTACTGCATGTCTTTGGACTGTGGTGGAACCTGGAGCACCTGGAGGAAACCCACAGGGAGAACATGCAAACTCCACAAAGAAACACCAACTGACCCAGCTGAGGCTCGAACCAGCGATCTTGCTGTGAGGCGACAGCACTACCTACTGCGTTGCCCTCATGCCAAAGCATTGCACATAATGTTGATGTATGTCACATAATGGCTGTATTTACATTTTGTGTTGTGTTTCGTCCCGTGCAAACAGTCAGATTGCTCATCACTGCAAATCTCAGTGATTATCTTAGCGCAAAGCGCTTCAATGTAACTTGCTCACTTAATGTTTACATGTGTAATATTTATATTGTTTGCTAATAAATAACCACCTCCTGTGGAACTCTGAATCTGCGTCTCATTTCTGAGTCTGCTACTGTCCACTGGAGGTCGCATTTCGGTCACGGGTGCATGTTTTGAGAGCCTTCCTGACTGACTGGGTGAATAAAATACACTGTTTTCCACCAAGGCATCCCAGAGTGCTGAAAAATAATTGGCTAAACTGGCATTGTGCAAGTTAAAAGCACCAAGACAAAGACAGATGCTCCGGCACGTAACACACATGCTCAGAATATCTGACCTCAGCATTGTGTTTCAGATAAACAAGAATGTTCAGTGAACATGCTTCTGAAATATCTGCAAACATATTATAGTGTTTTTACAATGCGGAAGAGTCAAAAGCTGACACACAGCATCTTTAAGCTACTTTTGCAACAACAAAATTAAAAACAAGCTCTTTTTTCTGTTCCTTCCTAAAAGCATAACAAATCACCTTAAAATACACAAACATAAAACTAAGCATCAGAAAAAAAAAACCTTTTAAACCTTTCGCAATGCACAAAACTATGACGAATGGTTTCCCTTTAATTACAAAAAGGCATTTATTATCGATACTGATCAATAAATATTCTAACGAAAGCATTAAAGGCAACAATGAAATGTAGTATCCTCTATCGCAAGCTCCATTATTTTTGTCCAGTGGTGGCTTGTGCATGTTTACAATCATCTCCAACCTCAAAATAAGCAGCACATGGCATTTAAACTTTTTAAGCATTGTAACACATACTGTAGATCATTTAACCTCTTTTGCTTTTCCTTATCACAGACATAACTGATATATTCACATAGAAAACATCTAATCTAATTAGATTAGCTTTCTATCAAATAAGTGCCATGTTGGTAAGCAGAAGAGACTTAATATATATATAACTCAAAATAGCAATAACTCAAAAACCTCTTACCCTTAAAAGATCTAAAATGTGTTTCCTACAAAAAGACAAAGCTGGTTATGTTTCACAGCTCTTTTTCTCTTTTTTTTGGTCTACATTATGACCACTGCTCAGTTTGAGCCCTTGCAATCTGCGTTTGGCCGGGAGAACTCGCGCGGAGCGGCTAAGGGACCATCGGAAAAGTGCTTATTTTTTCGTTTTTTTTTTGTTTTGTTTTTTTTTTTGCTCCGTCCTGCGTGTTTTATTTTAAACACAACTAATTTTCTCTTAAATGAGCACAAAAAATTTACTAAAGTAGTCGAATGGTACTTTATAGATCTGTGCATTCTTACATTAACACCTCTGTTATCAAACAAAACACAATGATTGATTCATTTGCTGCTCTTCACTATAGTAACTTTAATCAATATGCAAATACAATTAAAAGTGAAATAGATTTTATAGCTTTATTTAATTTCTGGATAGGCCATTGATTTTAATAGGCTAAACCTTTTATTTTATTCTTAATATTTTCTAATGTTTGCTATGTATTCTATCATTTGAAGCTATTTGTTGTCCCATATTTTTACATCCCAATGTTGACAGATTGCTGATCAATAAATATCTATAGTGCTGTCTGCTGGTTTTAACGTCAGCTAATGTTATGGAAGGGCACAGATGTTATGGAAAATAGTAGTACCCCCATTATTCCTTCCTCAAGCAAATGTGTAAATATTAGATCTATTCAGCAATAATGTTAATTGCATTGGCATATTTATCTGACGTTTCCCAGCTTGTAGTAGTCGATCAAATAGTGATTAAGTTTCTTATGACTACACTAGCAGTGGAATTTACTGTGATGTGACGGGGCACCACCTGAAATCTTGCCTAGGGTGCCAAACTGGTTAGGGCTGAGCCTGTATATATTTATATATATTATAACACACACACACACACACACACACACTGGCCAGTTGATTTGTCATGTTTTCTGTGTCTTTTGGTCTATGATTGATGCGATTACACTAACATTTGTGGTCAGCGGAACATTCATGTTGAATCTTGTGTTCACTGACCAAAGCTCCAACAATAAACAATCTAAATATAACAGAAATCTGCGTGAGAAACATGCACTCCATCAAACATGCTCACACTGCCACCAACAGGAGACCAGCACATCCAGAAACACTATAAATCAATACATCTTAAACAATGTCAGTTACAACCCATACAAGATGTTTAACCCCTACAGATAACCTGCAAAACTGACCTTGACTCATCATACACTGAAAAAAATTATTCAAAGATGATTCCTTAGATTTACTCATTTTTTTTTACGTTAAGTGGTTGTAAACAATTTAGTTGAGTTGAATTTAAACAAACAAATTAAGTTGAACATCATTCAATTTAATTTGTTTGTTTAAATTCAACACAAATAAATTGTTTGCAACAGTTCTGCATGCAACACTTTTTTCAGTGTACATACAGTTAAAAGTATTGATATCGCTTCACTTTTTCCACATTTTTCTATGTTACAGCCTTATTCCGAAATAGATTAAATTGATTTATTACTTCAACATTCTACACACAATCCCCCATAATGACCATGTGGAAGAAGAGTTTTTGAAATTGTTGCAAATTTATTAAAAATAAAAAAGCTGTAAAATCAGATGTACATCAGTATTCACAGTGTAAAATTGAGCTCAGGCATATTCTGTTTCCACTGATCATTCTTGAGATGTTTCAGCGGCTTCATCGGAGTTCACCTGTGGTCAATTCAGCTGATTGGACATGATCTAAAAAGGCAAACACCGGTCTATATAAGGGCACAGGGTTGACAGTGCATGTCAAAGCACAAACCAAGCATGAAGACAAAGGAATTGTCTGTATACCTCTGAGAAGGGATTGTCTCAAGGCATAAATCTGGGGAAGCTTACAGAAAATTTCTGCTGCTCTGAAAGTTGCAATGAGCACAGCGGCCTCCATCATCCATAAGTGGAAGATGTTTAACCACCAGGACTCTTCCTAGAGCTGGCCGGCCATCTAAGCTGAGTGATCAGGGGAGAAGGGCCCTAGTTAGGGAGGTGATCAATAACCCGATGGTCACTCTGTCTGAGCTCCAGCGTTCTTCTGTGAAGAGAGGAGAACCTTACAGAAGGACAACCATCTGTGCAGCAATCCACCAATCAGGCCTGTATGGAGGAGTGGCCAGACGGAAGACACTCCCGCCTGGAATTTGCCAGAAGGCATCTGAAGGACTCTCAGACCATCAGAAACTAAACTCTCTGCTCTGATGAGACTAACATTGAACTCTTTGGAGTGAACGCCATGTGTTACATTAGTAAAAAAGCAGGCGGCGCTCATCAGCAGGCTAACAGCATCCCTACAGTGAAGCATCATGCTGTGGGGATGTTTTTCAGCAGCAGGAACTAGAAGACTAGTCAGGATAGAGGGAAAGATGAATGCAGCGATGTACAGAGACATCCTGAATGAAGACCTGCACACGAGTGCTCTTGACCTCAGACTGGGGCGACGCTTCATCTTCCAGCAGGACAACGACCCAAAGCACACCGCCAAAATATCAACAGAGTGGCTTCACAATGACTCAGTGAATGTCCTTGAGTGGCCCAGCCAGAGCCCAGACCTAAATCCTATTGAACATCTTTGGAGAGATCTGAAAATGTCTGTACACCGTCGCTTCCCATCCAACCTGATAGAGCTTGAGAGGTACTGCAAAGAAGAATGGGCAAACATTCCCAAAGACAGGTGTGCAGAGCTTGTGCATCATATTCAACAAGACTTGAGGCTGTAATCGCTGCCAAAGGTGCATCAACAAAGTATTGAGAAAAGCCTGTGAATACTGATGTACATCTGATTTATCAGCTTTTTATTTTTAATACATTTTCAATAATTAAAAAACTCTTTTTTTCACATTGTCATTATGGGGGATTGTGTGTAGAATGTTGAGGAAATCAATCAATTTAATCCATTTTGGAATAAGGCTGCAACAGAAAAACATGTGCAAACAGTAAAGCGCTGTCAATACTTTACTGTATGCACCACAAACACACACAAACAACCCCATAAAAAAAAACACATATAATGCCATACATGATCTGTATCGCCCTGTCTTTCTCTCTCTCACACACACACACACACACACACACACACACACACACACACACACACACACACACACACACACACACACACACACACACACACACACACACACACACACACACACACACACACACACACACACACACACACACACACACACACACAAACACACCGATGCATTTACAGTAAATAAAGCACAGTAAATGACACTTCATCAGGAAGCACCACAGGTTATGTGTTGCATGACTATTTACCGGTGTGGTTTGTTCATTTGTCCATCAGCAGAGAGAAGTGCATGGTGGAAGAATCCCAGAAGTGCTGATGTCTGTGAGCAGATGCTGGAGATTTACAGAGCAAACAAGATGCAGATGAAGACCTTTAACACCTCACAGAAGAAGTGCTTCACAGAGAGTAATACACACATAGTAATCAGAATAACGACAAGCATTCTGTCATAAGAATAATAATAATTTTAGAAAAGAAAAAAAAGCATAAGATTAAAACGATGCATGCAAAATAAAACCAAATGATCAGTAAGTCTGAAAGAAAAGTTCAAAGCTATGGTGGTACCTTTTCAAAAGCTACACTTTTGTGCGTAAACATTATATGTGAGTACCTAAAGCATTGATATCATGCCTTAAAATACATATTAATAACTAAAGGATCCATATTGGTACCTTAAAAATACATAATAGTAGCATACACTGACAGGCCACTTTATTAGGTACACCTGACCAACTCTTTATTAATGCAAATTTGTAATCAGCCAATCACACGACAGCAACTCAATGCATTTAGGCATGTAGACATGGTCAAGAGGATCTGCTGCAGTTCAAACTGACCATCAAAATGGGGAAGAAAGGGGATTTAAGTGACTTTGAATGTGGCATGGTTGTTGCTGCCAGGTGGGCTGCTCTGAGGATTTCAGAAACTGCTGATCTACTGGGATTTTCATGCACAACTATCTCTAGGGTTTACAGAGAATGCTCCGACAAAGAGGAAATATCCAGTGAGCGGCAGTTCTGTGGGCGCAAATGCCTTGTTGATGCCAGAGGTCAAAGGAGAATGGCCAGACTGGTTCCAGCTGTTAGAAAGGCAACAGTAACTCAAATAAGCACTCGTTACAACCGAGCTCTGCAGAAGAGCATCTCTGAACACACAACACGTCCAACCTTGAGGCGGATGGGCTACAGCAGCAGAAGAGCACACCGGGTGCCGCTCCTGTCAGCTAAGAACAGGAAACTGAGGCTACAATTCACACAGACTCACCAAAACTGGACAATAGAAGATTGGAGAAACGTTGCTGCTCTGATGAGTCTCCATTTCTGCTGACACATTCAGATGCTCGGCTCACAATTTGGCCTCAACAACATGAAAGCATGGATTTTTGGAAAGCAGTTCAGGCTGGTGGTGGTGGTGTAATGGTGTGGGGGAGATTTTCTTTGGGTCCATTAGTACCAATTGAGCATCAACGCCACAGCCTACCTGAGTATTGCTGCTGACCATGTCCATCCCTTTATGAGCACAGTGTCTCCATCTTCTGATGGCTACTTCCAGCAGGATAACGCAGCATGTCATAAAGCTCAATCATCTCAGACTGGTTTCTTGAACATGACGATGAGTTCACTGTACTCAAATGGCCTCCACAGTCACCAGAGCTCAATCCAATAGAGCAGCTTTGGGATGTGGTGGAACGGGAGATTGGCATCATGGATGTGCAGCCGACAAATCTGCAGCAACTGTGTGATGCCATCATGACAATATGGAGCAAAATCTCTGAGGAATATTTCCAGTACCAGTACCAGTGCCACAAAGGATTAAAGCAGTTCTGAAGGCAAAAGGGGTCCAACCCAGTACTAGTAAGGTGTAACTAATAAAGCGTCCAGTGAGTTTAAGTATCAATATTGGTCTTTTAAATATACATATTAGCAACTAAAGTATCTACATTGGATATGTTTAAGGTGGATAGTGGTACCTAAATTATAAAGAAATAAATACATATAAAAAAGTAGCAGCACAGTGACAGCTTTTGCACCTTTATTTCTTAGAGTAGGCATCAAAAACATTCAAGAGTTGAAAAAAAATTGAAATTAACATTTAATATTTTATTTAAGAATTACAGATATGTTGTGGGAACTGTAAGGTCATGGTGGTGCAGTGGGTAGAGCTGTCGCCTTACAGCAAGAAGGTTGCTGGTTTGAGCCTCGGCTGGGCCAGTTGGCATTTCTGTGTGGAGTTTGTATGTTCTCCCCATGTTGTTGTGGGTTTCCTCAGGATTCTCCGGTTTCCCCCACAGTCCAAACACATGCGCTATAGGGGAATTGGGTAAGCTAAATTGTCTGCAGTGTATGTATGTGAATGAGAGTGTATGGGTGTTTCCCAGTGATAAGTTACAGCTGGAAGGGTATCCGCTGTATGATGTATATGTTTGCGGATCATTCCGCTGTGGCGACCCCTGATTAATAAAGAGACTAAGCCGAAAAGAGAATGAATGAATGAATATAAGAGGAAATGCTGTGATGATGTCCTGGCTCTGTTAAGCATCACTTGGGAAATATTTATAAGGAAATATTTCACAGAAGGGCGAATAATTTTACCTTCAACTGTTCATAGTTTTCTGGCTGTGTGCTGTATGTTGTAAAGCTTTATAAGCATTGTTTTGTTTTTCACAAGCCATTAGCATCCTGACATGTGCTCAGCGGATGCAGTAAACTGTGGCCTGGAGCAGCGGAGCGGCTTCTGTCCCCATGAATGAGCTCATTATTTACTGTCTTTATCACAACAAACCATGACATGACAGTCATTAATCAGCGCTGTCAGACCTCACTGTGATTCTGCTTATAAGGACTCAAATTCATCAGATTCAGTGACCGGAGCTGTGGACTCCACATCACCATCACTCATCTGATCACAGACCTCCAGTAACAGCTCAAACTGTCCTGAGTGTTCATGATTTCAGGAGTTTCTTACCTCAGTGATAATGATTATGGATTCATTGATCGATACAAAAATGTATTGTTTAAGCTACAGTTGACACAAAAAACATAATTTCCTGCTCATCTACTGAGCGACGCGGCAGCGCAGTGGGTATCGCCTCACAGCAAGAAGGTTACTGGTTTGAGTTAGTTGGCATTTCTGTGTGGAGTTTGCATGTTCTCTATTCATGCATTCACATTGTAGCGGACAGGGTGATATCAAGAATACATTTCAATCATGAATTCCGCAATCTACTGAAAATGCCTTCAGGTTTGTGCCGTGCACGCATTAACCCGCGGTTATTTTCAGGAGGTTGATTTAACTAACTCTTATCAGCTGTTTTGGAACTGACATGTTCGCGGTAAGCAAGTTTTGGGTTAATCAACCGAGAGTTCAGGGTTTAGCAGATGGCAAGGTTGGCATGATGGCAAACCCAGCTTTCTGGACCCCCCGGGTCTTTGTCATGACTAAGGCCAGACAGAGTCTGCAGACATTTTTTGCAACTTCTGCGTAGAAATTTTGGTAAAAATCTGCAGATTGATTTTGTATCATAAATAAATTCTTAATATATGAAATAAAAAGTAATACCCTTTTAACTTGTATTTAATGTTTACAATGCAAATCCAATTAGATCCACTTTATTTGGTAAACAAAGTAAGTCTCTCATATAATATCTCTACTAAAAGACAGAAAATATTACTTTACAAACTGTAATATAAATAAGTCATTTAGATGTTTTCATATTAGTCAATAACATTACTGAAATGAATTTAAAAACTGTATAAATATAAATGTACACACATTTACAGAAGTAAAGAAACAGAATCGTTCATTCAATTTCTTGTCGGCTTAGTCCCTTTATAAATCTGGGGTTGCCACAGCAGAATGAACCGCCAACTTATCCAGCACGCTTTTACGCAGCGGATGCCCTTCCAGCCATATCCCATCTCTGGGAAACACACACACACACACACTTTAGCCAACCCAGTTCACCTGTACCGCATATCTTTGGACTGTGCGGGAAACCGGAGCACGCGGAGGAAACCCACGCGAAGGCAGGGAGAACATGCAAACTCCACACAGAAACGCCAACTGAGCCGAGTTTCGAACCAGCGACCTTCTTGCTGTAAGGCAACAGCACTACCTACTGCGCCACTGCATCGCCTAAACAGAATCAATGATGGGCTAAAAATCTGCGTAATTCTGCATGCGCACAGATTCCATGTGTGCCTGTCATGACTTGACAATACATCAAGACAATCTGTCATAAACATTATTGTCTTGAGGCTTTATAATTCATGAATATTTTTCTGATCATGTTTTCAGTGGAACAAACTGTGTTTGTCTTTAAAATGTCTCAAAAGTGTCATTGCTGAGTCAAATTATTTTTTTAAGTGCGTTAATAATATTTAATGACATTTTAATGACAAATTCAGCTCGTACCTCTGTAGTAAAAGTCAACAATAAATAATATTAATAACATTGTTATAACATGTATGACACATTTATACACTATATCTGACAATAGTTTTAGGAATGGCAAATAATAAGTTGACTTCTAGTTGATCATTTGGTGTCAGAAGTGGCTTATGAAAGGCAAAGGCCTCTAGATGAGCACAATAAAATATGATCATGCCTTTAATGATTCCATCAGGACAGTGCGGTCTGACTCTGCTTAGACTAAAGTCTCATCACTGAACAGAAATAATGTCCAGTATAGAATATAAAGTCCTGCTGTAGTGGAGACAGAATGAATATTGTGTCTGACTCCATCATGAGCTTGGAGGACTGCATCCATACATCTCTGACATGACTCACATCACTGATTAATAAAGTCATCTGGAATGAAGAAGAAAGCGTTTCTGCAGGACCCCCAGAGTTCATCAAGACTCTTTGTGTTCATCTTCAACGCCTCCTCCTACATCTTACCCCAGACATGCTCAATAATGTTCATGTCTGGTGACTGGGCTGGCCAATCCTTCAGCAGCTTGACCTTCTTTGCTTTCAGGAGGTTTGATGTGGAGGCTGAAGTATGAGCAGGAGCGCTATCCTGCTGGAGAATTGTCCCTCTCCTGTGGTTTGTAATGTAATGGGCAGCACAAATGTCTTGATACCTCAGGCTGCTGATGTTGCAGATCTCTCGCACGCCCCCATACTGAATGTAACCCCAAACCATGATTTCTCCTTCACCAAACTTGACTGATTTCTATGAGAATCTTGGCTCCATGTTGATTCCAGTAGGTCTTCTGCAGTATTTGTGATGATTGGGATGCAGATCAACAGATGATACATCAGAAATATCCACCTTCTGACACTTTTCCAAATGATCAACTA
This sequence comes from Danio rerio, assembly GCF_052040795.2. Lineage (NCBI taxonomy): Eukaryota > Metazoa > Chordata > Actinopteri > Cypriniformes > Danionidae > Danio > Danio rerio. The sequence continues at coordinate 49,997,265 of NC_141032.1, read as the reverse complement.
GAAGGCACGTTATTATTACAACTGGGATCAATGACAAGACTTTTTTTAGGTAGTGTAATGGCTTCATCACAATCCTGTTTATGACAGATTTATGACAAGTTTTGTTGTTTTGATGATGTCAAGTGGCAATGTCAAAATTGCATATACATATTTCTACAGCTGCAGATGGTGGTCAGGTTTGTCACGTTCTCATGAGCAGATGTGCAGTTTGTTCATCCTCTGGTTCAAGTCTTCACGGAGCGTCGCTCGGACCCTTATTTAGCCTCCTCAAGGACAAACTGTGGTTTAATCTGCTCAAGTCCAGAACGAGAACAGAACTGGGGCCAAACGGCCAAATATGGTCACAGGGATTGCCTGATTAGGGGGTCTGGGCTAATTTTACCGTCTCCATGACTTGTGATGCGGTTCACCAACGGCCTCCATCTGTTTATTATATAGAAATATGATCTGAAACACTCCTGCGTGTGTGATGGGAAAGAGTTTCTGATTGAGGAGCACTGAGCACTCTCACCCGTGCGTTCTTCAGTTTGACTTATTTTCAGTGGTGTAAAGTAACAAATTGCAAATACTCAAATGACAGTAATTAAGTCGCTTTCAGCAACTGTGATTTACTACGTAGTCTTAAGAATGTGTACTTTTACTTTCCCTTGAGTACACTTTTACCCCACTATACTTTCCTTCAACATGCTCTCATCATTTTTTCTTGTCTATGGTGTTGGCGAGGCAGTGGCGCAGTAGGTAGTGCTGTCGCCTCACAGCAAGAAGGTCGCTGGGTCGAACCTCGGCTTAGTTGGCATTTCTGTGTGGAGTTTGCATGTTCTCCCTGCGTGCTCCGGTTTGTCAACCGTCCAAAGACATGCGGTACAGGTGAACTGGGTAGGGTAAATTGTCTGTAGTGTATGAGTGTGAATGTGAATGTGTGTGTGGATGTTTCCCAGAGATGGGTTGTGGCTGGAAGGGCATCCGCTGCGTAAAAAAACTTGCTGGATAAGTTGGCGGTTCATTCCGCTGTGGCGACCCCGGAATAATAAAGTGACTAAGCCGACAAGAAAATGAATGAATGAAAGTAAATCGCATCATATGAAACTAGCTCAAGACATGGACGATTTATAAATGCAGCAAACTGTTTGGAAGTATTGAAAGTGTCCAAGAAGATGTCCAAAATCTGTACACACAATAACCGAGAGACTGTTTAGACTGCCACCGATGAGAAGATGACAGAGGTTTGCTGTAGCACGTCATGATTTTACCAAGTGATTCTAGATTAACATCTATGTCCTGGAACATCATTTTTGTTAGAAAATTTAATCCATGCCTAATTCCTGCCCCTAAAATCAGTGTGACTGACGTGCGATCGCTCTGCTGATTAGAGGAGCCAGCTCATAATAATGATTAATCTAAACCAGGGGTTTTCAAAGTGTGAGGCGCGCCTCCCCTGGGGGGCGCTAGAGCATGTCAGGGGAGGCACGGGAAAAAATATTATATAATAAAAATATATAATTATTAAGTTTAATTATTATATGAATTTTTTATTATTTTAAACGTCTTAATTAAACAAAGCTAAAAAATAATACATCAAACATAAGAAAACCTTTTTTACCCAGAAGGCCATAGCTGTGAATTCGTTTCTGTTTGTCAAGCCCGCCAATACAGGTATATGCCTGCCAATACAATGGATCGGTTCCTGAGACCCCCCGATTCAAAGCCTTCAAGTTCAGGGCTTAAACCCAAAAGACGACGATATGATGATCAGTATTTGAGTTTAGGATTTACGTGGACAGGACCAGCTGAGGAACCACAACCTTTATGTGTGGTTTGTCAAGATATTTTGGCTAAAGACAGCATGAGACCCGCTAAACTTCGACTGTTTTGACTGGGATGACCAGTTCTTGGATTTGTTCTATTCATATTGAACAATCATCCTAGTTTTAAAAACGTTATATTAAATACTTATTACTCTGTAAATAATTGCACTTTCAAGCAAATGATGATAAAAGTGAGTTAACAGTCTGACATCTGTCTGTGTCTTTATATATACTGTATATATATATATATATATGTGTGTGTGTGTGTGTGTGTGTGTGCGTGCATGTTTGGGAGGAGGGGGGCGCCAATAGATAAGTTGTGTCAAAAGGGAGGCCCACTGTCTTAGACTTTGAAAAACCTTGATCTAAACGATGCTGAAACCACATCAGATCATCAGGAGTCAGGAATGTGAGACTCTTCATTGACTTTACTTTTGAAAAGGGTACTTCTTACTCATACTCTGAGTAATATTTACAACAGATACTTTAACTCTACTTGCATTACACTTTTTAGGCAAGTAATGGTACTTTTACTTGAGTAGGATTTTTCAGTACTCTTTCCACCACTGCCTCCGAGTGCTTCGGTTTCCCCCACAGTCCAAACACTTGCGCTATGGGGGAATCGATCGACTAAATTGGCCGTAGTGTATGAGTCAGAATAAGTGTGTATGGGTGTTTCCCAGTACTGGGCAGCAGCTGGAAGGGCATCCGCTGTGTAAAACATATGCTGGAATAGTTGGCGGTTCATTCCACTGTGGCGACAACTGATAAATAAAGGGACTAAGCTGACGGAAAATGAATGACTACTAATATGTCAATATGTAGAGTTGAATTTTCAACATCAAACGTCGACAGAGCAGAGATCAACATCCCATAATGCAATTCACAAGCAGAAATAAACCCTAAACACTTGTAAATCACAAAATACAGAAGCTGCTCATGGACAAGTATTTTTTACCGTGTGTACTGTAAGCTTTATTGTAGTAGCTTTGACTTATTCAGCAGTTTATTTCTCATCATCTCCTACTGAAAGATCGTAGCAGCGCTGTTGGAGTGTGTGTCTGTGTGTGTGAGCAGGTCTGAGTGATGACTGATCATCAGTGGTTGTGAATGTGAAAGCAGGTGGAGACGGAACCAATGCATTATCAGCTAATGAGAGACTCTCACCTGCGGCTCACACTCAACACACACACCAACACATGCACAGCCTCTGTCTATGAGTTACAGCTGCGGTTTAGAGGAGACTCACACACTCTTTACAGAGGAAACAAACATCTTGTGTGTGTGTTTGTTTTGATACTCACCGTGTAGAGGAGCTAAACTACACCTGTGGCTCTTCCCTCCCTCTCAAACACACACACACATACACACTTTACAGACCCACAACTGACATCTCAGTCACTTCACACACACAGACACACGGACACACACTTGACATCACACTCCATACACTCAACTTGCATTTTTGACACCTCACTGCCCACACACACACACAAATACGTACAGACAAACACTAACTAACCTGTGACATTCTCTCTAATCAGCCTCACACTCAGTACTGCGCTCATCATAAATAATGCTAATGGCTTTGACTTCAATCTGCATTTGGTGGTGACACATGACCCGCGTAATGATCCCAGCGGTGAAGGACTGCAGCTAAACTTACACAGTACACAGACAAACAGATAAATAAAGTCCACATGAAAATGAAATGGCCACGCAGTGGCGCAGTAGGTACTGTAGTGCTGTCGCCTCACAGCAAGAAGGTCGCTGGGTCGAACCTCGGCTCAGTTGGCGTTTCTGTGTGGAGTTTGCATGTTCTCTCTGCGTTCGCGTGGGTTTACTTCGGGTGCTCCGGTTTCCCCCACAGTCCAAAGACATGCGGTACAGGTGAACTGGGTAGGCTAAATTGTCTGTAGAGTATGAGTGTGTGTGTGTGAATGTGTGTGTGGATGTTTCCCAGAGATAGGTTGCGGCTGGAAGGGCATCCGCTGCGTAAAAATGTGCTGGATAAGTTGGTGGTTCATTCCGGTGTGGTGACCCCGGATTAATAAAGGGACTAGGCCGACAAGTAAATGAATGAATGAAAGATATAGGCTGAAGATATAGTAGTCAAGGCTGAAACTTTTCACAGCCCTGGCAAATTCAAGATTTTGTTCAAATCTAAATGACAGGAAATATGTTTCCACAATGCCTCTAATACGATGTCTTATTCCCCCGGTTTCACAAACAAGGTTTAAGGCTAGTCAAGATTAAATTGCATGTTTGAGCAGTATGAACTCAAAATAACTTGCAGTGAGATGTCTTAAAATATGTCAGTGTCATATTTTATCACCAGGTGCACACCAGTAGTATATTTTTCTGAGGCCATTTTTATAAATGTGGCTTAAATAGCCTAATTTAACTAAGGCCTAGTCCTGGTTTAGGCCGTACTCACACTAGGTACAGTTGCCTCGAACCGGGCCAAAGCACGCTTGTCCCCCCTCCCGTCTCCCCCGACGGCCCGCGCTCACACCATATCGGGCCTCGGCACGCTTACGTCATCGCTGCTGCGCTGTTCAGAAGCGCTCTCTATGGCAAGCCTTTTTAGCATTTAAATCTTTGTTCTGACTCCATAAATATATTTAGAGATATCTCTAATTATATTTTGACTAGTCATAATTATAATTCCACTACTCAGAATGACAATTAGAGATATCTGCAATTACAATTGTACTAGTACGAAATCAGATTGGAGATATCTGCAAATATATTATGACTAGTCATATTCCTCCATTGACTTCCATTGAAAAATATTTGCAGATATCTCTAAATGAGTTTTGACTAGTCACAATTGTAATTAGAGATATCTCTGAGTTTTTACTAGTCATAATACATTTGGAGATGTCTTTAATTCATCATATTTAGAGATATTTACAAATATATTTGAAGATATCTCTAATTAATTTACTAATAGTTGAATTACAGTTGTAGATATCTTGAATTGGATTTTTGACGAGTCACTGAACAGTAAGAATGATTAATAAATCCATATGAAACAGCCCCTTAAAAGTCACGTCTCGCTTTCGGTTTCGGGCTTTGGCGCGTTTTGCGCTCACACACAAGCGTACCGCGCCAAAGCCCAAGTGAACCGCGCTCAGGCACACCTCTTCCAACCGGGCCAGGGCCGGCCAAGTGAACCGTGCTTGAGCCCGATTCAGCGCACTCACACTTCTCAAACGATCCGGGAAACGGGCCTGGGCACGGTACGGATGGCATAGTGTGAGTAGGCCCTTAATCTAAGCCCTGTTTGTGAAACTGGGCCATTATCTTTTGGGAGTAGCTTGGGTCATTTCCGGTCAAAAAACAAAACAAAAAAACTCAGCGGTTGAATAAAAGTAAGTCATAATTTGCCAAAGGTATCGTAATTTTGGGCTTGACTGTATTGTTGGGCTGAAGGGCTGAAGTCGAACATAAAAATTATAGAGAAAATAAATAAACAGTTAGCAGGTTTAAATTTTAAATGACCTTTAAGTTTCTTTTATTGTGAGAAGGTGGAAAAGGTTTGTATTTACAATAAACAAATAAATGAGCGCAAACAAAAAGCTTCAGGGCTGAGCAAGGCCAAAATAACAAACAAAACATTTACTAACTCCACCCCGAAGATAACTTACCAACTGAATCAAAAATAAATGAAGAAAAAAAAATTACAAATACTACCCTTACTCCTTAACTAAACGAAAAAACAGGAGAAAATCAGTGTCAAAGTAAATGGCGCTCAGCCCCTACGGCGCTCAGCTCACAGCTTTATCAAACAGTATTTGACAGTCACAAAAAAATTGGAGGGGAGAGGAAAAAGGGAGAGAACACCTTAACGTTCACAATTTATAAACAACCAGGAGCACTATCAGGGCCGGAGTGGGACTCTTTTTCAGCCCTGGAGTTTCAAGCCTCATACCGGCCCACCTCAGTTCACCACTGACTATATTAAAATAAGGTTATTTCCAATTCAGTTTCTAATTACACTATCACGTCTTTTTTTTTGAGAAAACAGCTCTTTTAGAACTTCAAATGTTCAACAACCCTTACAGTATTATGTCTTAACAATAAAAATGAAAAAAAAAATTGATACTCAGACAAGGACAGAACCCAGGTTGGCCGCGTCATTATCTAATCGTACTAACCACTGTACCACACCAGCTATGCGATGAACGGTGACTTATCTAGTTATAGATAAAAAAAAAAGAGCAGAGCTGCGGTAAAATAATGAATAAGAAGGCTGTGGTCAAGTAAATAAATAAATTATTTTTAAAAAGTGTGACTGCTGAGAGCAACAGATTCTGGAACTAGGGACACCCGCCCTCGCGGCCAAAAAACGGACCGGCACACCGGGAATTCTCCCGGTCCTCCCGATTAGCCAATCCGGGCCTGAGCACTATTGATATGTTTTCCACACAAACGCCACACTCTTACGCCTGTTTCACACCGCAAGCGTCAGCGGCGCGTGAGCAGAGCGTGAGCAGCGCGTATGTCGAGCAGTAGAAGCACGCAGGCGTTTGCCTTTCACACCAGCTGCGTCTGCAGCGCGCAGCTCTTCGGCAGCTGCTGCTGAGATCAACCTATCTTTGTCTATTCTATCTAGTTACCCCTCTATATACAAATACACTTTTTAAACTTTTCATCTGCACCAAGGCCAATCCTATGCTGTTTCATTAACCTGCAAATGTTTATTTTACAAATTTTATAGATCAAATAGTACTGTATGCTTCTCAAGCTAACTTATATGAAAAGTGTCTACAGTCAGAAGACAATCGCCTGTGATATCATGTCATTTGTTTTTTGATTATCAGGTTGCTGTAGACCTAGTTATAACAATATTTATACAATATAGTTATAATGATATTTATACATGATCAAACTAGTGTTACTTTCTCCGCTTCAGTGATGTCCAGCGGCAGAAAAACAGCTCGTTAATTCATGCTCGTGCAGATGATGAGACGGACAAAAGTAATTAATGCATGCCATTCTTTTACTTATTTTCGTGTTGTCAGATTCACAGTGCAAACAGCTCCCGCTAGGAATAACTCGAGTGAACATAAAACAAAGCCGATTAAAACTTTCTTCCTCTGCTTCCTCTCTTAGCTGCACAGAACACAGCGAGCTCACATAATCCAGCATGCGTGTCGCACTACACTACCCACAATACACTTCGCTATGGACTACAAATCCCGTAAATATTCTATTTCCCCTCTCCTACAACACTAGTGTGCAACTTAAGCAAAACTGATAGTAAAATTGTTTTACATTGGGTTTTGTAGTTCGGGCCTGAATAAATGTTTGTTGCCGTTTTTAATCGTTTTAAGTTCATTTGAATGACTATATATAAACCATTTGACATTATTAACGTATTTATTGGGTAAAATTGCTACTTTTTACTGTCATTCAATGTGTTTTGGTCATTATCAATGCACTGTCACTTTAATTGAGCGTGAGCAGCGCGTCAAAAATAGACCCAGCGCCGAAACTATCGCTGCACTGCTGCTTCGGCGACGCTCACGCCTCGCACTGACGCGCTGCTGCTGCGTGCGGTATGAAAGCTCTAATCTGTTAACATGGACGCCGAAAACACACGCGCTGCTCACGCGCCGCTGACGCTTGCGGTGTGAAACAGGCGTTAGAAAAACTCTCCGTCTCTCCCCCCAGCGATCTGACTCTGTCGGTTCCTTTTCAAAAGATGCTGACTTCTCCCAGCACCAACCACAGCGCACGCACGCAGCACGTCCAATTAGGGCGGGGCAACCTGGAAACAGGAACGGGACAGGACGAGAGAGGGAAAAAGAGAGACACACACACACACACAGCAGCACAGAAACAACCCAATACGCTCTTGCGTAACACCCCCATCCACAAGAGTAAAATTAATTTTGACGATATCACTAAACTGAATAAGCACGTGAAAGAGCATCTGCAACAATGTTTTCGGATCCTTTTTTATGACGTATCTCAAGATTAAATTCTTGAACTACAAGTGCCCACCTCATTAACCTCTGATTGGAGTTATACAAATATATATATATATGTACAAATATATTGAATGTAATCATGTTCATATATGGCCATACATTAACACATCTATCTCATTTTAGCTAATATACTGTATTACAGTATGCACATATTTGTATGGTTAAAAAATACATACAGTGCTCAGGATACATGAGTACACCTCATTTTGAAGATGAATATTTTTCTCTATTTATCAGTGAATATGGGTAATATACATGGGTGCATTTAAACAAAACAGATTTATTAAGCAGATTTATGTATTAAAATAATATTTTAGCCACAGAACATCTTTAGAAATGGAAAGATGACATATTTAAATTAATGCAAAATAGCACAAAAAAATGACAACCTACAAAATTTCAACTAAACTCTATATATTTTTTGTTTCTCCTGATTTTTGCTATTTTTAAAAATATAAAAATATAATAAGCCGACAAGAAAAGGAATGAATGAATGAATAAAAATGAAATGACGCAGGGAGGAAGCATTGAACACATGAAGAAATGAAGGTGTAGAAAGCCCAGACAGCAGCTGAAACCTTTCAGTAGTTCTTCAGCAAGCCTCTGCCCTTCCTCAGTGTGAATGAAGATCAGCTGCTTCAGTCCAACATCTACATTAGCAGGAGGATGAAGATGAAACCAGGGTGGACATTTCAGCAATGATCCAAAACACAACCGAGGAGACTCTCAGATGGTTTCAGAGAAAGAAAATCAAGCTGTAGAATGGCCCAGCCAATCACCTGAGCACAATCCAATAGAGAATACAGGATAAAGCTCAGATTTGGCAGAAGAGACCCAAAGAAGCATCAAGATTTAGACACTCTGCTGAAATCTTTGAGAAACTCACACCTGAGCAATGCATGAGACTTCATTCTCCATATGAGAGAGTCTTTAATCTGCAGCACCTTTTATATAAAGTATTAAACACCTTTCAGTAGTTCAGCGCTTTCTCCTTCTGTCATTGTTATTGCACAGATCTCATTTATCAGATTTGTTCATTCATTCATTCATTTTCTTGTCAGCTTAGTCCCTTTATTAATCAGGGGTCGCCACAGCGGAATGAACCACCCACTTATCCAGCAAGTTTTTACACAGCGGATGCCCTTCCAGTTGCAACCCGTCTCTGGGAAACATCCACACACACATTCACACACACACTCATACACTACGGACAATTTAGCCTACCCAATTCACCTGTACCGCACGTCTTTGGACTGTAGGGGAAACCGGAGGACCTGGAGGAAACCCATGCGAACGAAGGGAGAACATGCAAACTCCACACAGAAACGGCAACTGAGCCGAGGTTCGAACCAGCGACCTTCTTGCTGTGAGGCGACAGCACTACCTACTGCGCCACTTTTGTTTGTATTGTTTGCATTTTTGCCCAAAATCAGCTTCAATTCCATGTCAACAGCTCATTTAGAAGTAACGTAACCCCCCCCCCCCCCCTTTGTATATATAACGTACCTTAAATGCTAGCCGGCAGCATGATGTGAATGCCAGGCAGGCAGCAGCGGCGTGATAAGGATGTTCTCTGTTATCAGTTCAATTCCACATAAAAGCCACTGAAGGATCAGAACAGAGAGACTCGAGCAGATTTAAAGCTGGAGGGAGACACACCTGACACTCAGCGCTGCTGCTTTCATCCGCTTAATCAATTGGACAATCAAACCAATCACCAGTCCGCAGAACAGAGTCTCTCCAGACGAGCAGATACACTTCACATACCTGAAATAGACACACACACACACACTGCTTCCAGTGGTTTATGAGGACTTTGACATAATGTATATACACAACCTGACAGACGTCCTGTCAGCTATCCAAGTTTAAGGAACAACAAATAATAACTGGAATTCTGGTTGATCATTTGGTATCAGAAGTGGCTTATATGAAAGGCAAAGGCCTCTAGATGACGCTTATTTGAGCACAATAAAATATGATCATGCCTTTAATGATTTCATTAGGACAGTAAGATCTGACTCTCCTTAGACTAAAGTCTCATCACTGAACAGAAATAATGTCCAGTATAGAATATAAAGTCCTGCTGCAGTGGAGACAGAATGAATATTGTGTCTGACTCCATCATGAGCTTGGAGGACTGCATCCATACATCTCTGACATGACTCACATCACTGATTAATAAAGTCATCTGGAATGAAGAAGAAAGCCTTCCTGCAGGACTCCCAGAGTTCATCAAGACTCTTTGTGTTCATCTTCAACGCCTCCTCCTTCATCTTACCCCAGACATGCTCAATAATGTTCATGTCTGGTGACTGGGCTGGCCAATCCTGGAGCAGCTTGACCTTCTTTGCTTTCAGGAGCTTTGATGTGGAGGCTGAAGTATGAGCAGGAGCGCTATCCTGCTGGAGGATTGTCCCTCTCCTGTGGTTTGTAATGTAATGGGCAGCACAAATGTCTTGATACCTCAGGCTGTTGATGTTGCAGATCTCTCGCACACCCACATACTGAATGTAACCCCAAACCATGATTTCTCCTTCATCAAGCTTGACTGATTTTTGTGACAATCTTGTTAAGATTGTATTGGTGATGATTGGGATGCAGTTCAACAGATGATTCATGGGAAAAAAATCTACCTTTTGACAGTTATTACACAAGTCAAGTCATATATATATGGTTATTTTATTTATGTATTTAATGGTTTATTTGGCAGGCACAGTGTACAGTACTTTAATTATCATTGCTGCATATGCAACAGAATTAGCCAAAAGCCTATTTTTCATTTGTTGCCTCTGGACAGATGGTAAAATTGTTTCCCTAAAATCAATTTGAAAATTATGCTATGAACAAAGCACATATAAAATGGACAAAGCTGTACAAATCCTGATAAATATTGGTAAAACAAACTACAATGCCAACAGAGCTCAACAATAAGGACTGCTCGATTGCCCGGGCCAGTGTGAGAGATGCTTGCGACAGAGGACGGGATCATTACTGGCTCGATTGGGGTCACCTTTTCTTAAATAACTGCAATAAGACACTTTCACATTTTCCATATGGCTCTTTTTGTTTTAGTAACACAGAATTTTGCTCATTATACATTTATTATTATTTTAAAATTGTTATTGAATACATTTTTGAAATAATTATTAACATTTAAATAATTATAGACATTATTTTTGGACACATTTTTTAAAACTATGTGGCTAAAAACTAGCTATTAAATTGTACTTTTTCTTTGGTGGGGCAAGTAAAAATCTTAACCACTGGCCAAATCGAACCAGTAGAAAGAATCCTTAGCGTTGAACCCTGGCCAACATTATGTAAAAGAGACAAGAGTTGTTAAAAATCCTTATCCAGTAAACCACAAGCTAAAAAAAATTGGGGCCTTCAGATAACTTACAAATATTTAGATATGGATTCATCTTTGGCTGAAATGTGTAAAAGATTATGTTGATATTGGGTCACTCATCTTAATTGACCAGACTCATATGCAGAATGACGTCTGCCTGTAAATCAGCCTTCATTACCCATGCTGTCTCTCTCAGTTGAGAGTGTTGCAGGGGCTGTAGGGTAATAGACTGCTGTGAAATCAGCTAGACACGCAACCGAAGATCACAACACGTCCACAGTTTTTCAGAAGAGCATGAAAAATCCAGTTTTCCAGGATAGCAGGCCTTTGAAATGTTGCCGTTCAAACCAATTTCTGTAGTCGCTGTGAATGAATGTGAAATGGAAACATGTTCATGCTCTGAACTGGGAGGAAATCCAAACAAAGACCCAATGGGAGGGTGTTCTCCTGCAGGATCACTTTGAGCATCCCATGCAAACCGGTCATTAATAACGTGCTGATGTTCACAGGGATTGTGGTTTGTCGTTTTGACCTGCGTAGTGACTCTTTAAAGACACAAACCGAAAAGCTCTATTTGAAGTCCAGACGTGACTGACAGCATGGAAAATCCTTTCCTATTCACTGTGAGAAAACTATTAATTTTTCCCTGTCCTCCAGCTAACTGCAGAGAATCATGGTCTGTCAGTCAGAGTGTGAAATCAGCCTCAGCGCAGCCGATTGTGTCTGTCGGGATCTTTCTGAACGTCTTCATGATTCATGTCTGCTCTGAAGCGCTCGCAGATCCAGAGGAGATGAAGGAAAGCATCTGAGTGTCTCACATGTTCAGGAATGAGTTCATTTCTTTCTGATTGATGTCCATGTGAAATCTAAATTTACAATGTTTATTTTGCTTCCTGGGGCGACACGGTGCCTCTACTCTAGCACTGAGGCCTCACAGAAAGAAGGTTGCTGGTTCGAGTCCCGCCTGGGTCAGTTGGCATTTCTGTGTGGAGTTTGCATGTTCTCCCGTTTCCCCCACAGTCCAAACACATGTGCTATAGGGGAATTGAGGAACTAAATTGGCCGTAGTGTATGAGTGTGTGAATGAGTGTGCGCTGTGTAAAACATATGCTGGATAAGTTGGCGGTTCATTCCGCTGTGGTGACCTCTGATGAATAAAGGGACTAAGCTAAAGGAAAATGAATGAATGAATGAAACAACGCACTCTGTGGCAATATTAAACATAATTGTTTTGATTCGTAAAGGCTCATGCACACCGGGACGCTTTTTGTTTGCGTTTATAATCAGCAAGAGTTTTTCAAGATGTTTTCCATATTCACACCTAATAGATTTTCGTTGGCGTCAAGCAGAAGAGAATGCAAAATCACTCCTTGGCGTTAGATGGCGCTACACAACTTTAGGCTTCTGACATCCGCTTGTAACACAGAAGACAGAGGGCCCTATCATACACCCGGCGCATTGAAGCACAAGCCGCAACGCAATTGTTGTTTGCTAGTTTCAGCTTCAGCTAGTTTTCCACCACGCTGTTTAAATAGCAAATGCATTTGCGCTCATGTGTGCGCCCATAGGCGTTCTGCTCTAAAAAAGGGAGGCGTGTTGAGGTGCATTGCTGGCGCGTTGTTGAGGAACTAAAATAGACTGTTCAATAGACCAGATCAAAGCAGGTCTGTAGTCCAGCCCAGAGAACTGAATTTAGAAATAGTTTAGAAACAAATCTTCGCACTTAATAAACGAAATTACAGTTTTTTTCAGTCGCTTTGGTGCATTTCTCTCAACACTATTTACATTTGCACAACAGGTCCTGCATTTATCAAAACAATCAGTCATTTTTCTCTCTGGATATACCACTAACTGTACTCAAAAAAAAAAATGTACTAATACTTTCCTTCTTACACTTTACACACCTGAAACTTGCCTACAGCACTTATTCATTGTTGCTCTTATAGTTGTGTAAGTTGCTTCCTTGTCCTCATTTGTAAGTCGCTTTGGATAAAAGCTTCTGCTAAATAACTAAATGTAAATGTAAATTTGTGCACATCCTAGTAGCAGTTTCTCATTCCTTTCAACAAATTGCAAATGCTTTTGGACATGCATACATTTTTTTTCATACAACTCTGTTGTTTATAATATTATCATCTGCTTATGTCATGTCAGTCAAAATGAAATAAACTTGTAAATGCTGAATAGTCACTCCATATAAAACTAATAGTCCTCATTTCATTACTGGAGTCATTACATACAAAAATGGTGAACTAGTTGTCAAAATCTGTAAAGCTAATTTTTTTTTAAACAAATTTAAATCTTTATTTTCCTGAAAAAGTCTCCTAAATTAAACAATTTGATGAATGATTTACAGACCTGTGTGTGTTGTAGGCTCAGTTCCAATATGTCCTGCAGTATTGTCTACAGTTGTGCACAGCTCTACCTAAAGGGAGTGTATGTTTGTTGTGAATAAGGGTGTGTTTATTCTTTTGCACAATGCTGTGAATAAATTAGGACTGCAAAGAGCAAATATAGTAAACATGTGAAACATACATATTCAGTGTCTTGTACTCAGATACCTCACTAAATGCAGTGATGTCTGACTTTACTGTAGTTTTCAAATGGCTGTGCAAATAGTATATAGCACTGTCTTGAGCATTTTCAGGAAGTGTCACCAAAATCTGACTTTTTTGCATTGAACAAATGTACAGAGTAAACTGTCATAATGAAAACAATGATTAAGCCATTTGACTATCGTGTTCATAAACAATGGTGTCAGGACTTTTCATTTTGATGACACTGACACTTTGATTGACATCAACACTTGCTTTTGAGGAATGAGCTCTCCATTTTGAGCAGGTGACACGGTTTTGCAGGTTATCAGCTAGGTTTTGCAGTTTGCACTAATTGTTTTGAGAAATGCATTAAATGTTGTGCAGAAATGCACTAGTGTTGTGAGAAACGCACCAAAGCGACTGAGTAAAACTGTAATTATGTACAGGCTAATGGATGTCTGTGCGTACAACACAGTTTTTACACTTACAAAGTCCGTCATGTAAATAGCAAATGCCCTATTGACAAGCATGGATGCTCAAGCGCTAGCAATGAAGAAATGATTATTGTTCAGCAGTGCAATAAGCAGCTCTATGGTCATATTGCCTCTGGGCATCTTCTTCAGTGTGCGCCCGCATTGACAGTTTTATGCTTGAGCGCCTCCAAGTGCTGTTTACTGTAACTTCAGCAGCTCCGTGCACGTGAACAAAAGTGCCGATCTGATTGGCACATCAAAACAGAAAAACAAGCATGAGGCGTCTCTTTAAAAATGACGCTTTTACGCCTGGCATTTTGCGCGTCGGTGTGCACGATCACATTGGCGCCCTTTATTGAGTCACGAGGCTTTAAACATCGATGGAAAATGCAATCAAAAAGTGTCCTGGTGTGCACAAACCTTTACACTCCATTCACACGGGGCGTCAGCGTCAACGCTTCCCATTCACTTTGAGGCGTTGCCGAACTGCATTGTGGATCCGTCAGCGCCGCTTCAGAAGTGTTGCTCGCTGCAGAAGTTGGGACTAGCTCAACTTTATAAGCGTCAGCCAATCAGATCGCTGTATGCAAATACACAAGCTAGACAGTGGCCTATTGCTGATTGAATTTCATTGGCTGACAATCGCTTCAAACCCAACTTCAGACACGCCTTCAGTCAAGCGTCAATGCTGAAGCCCGGTGTGAATGGGGCGTAAGAATTACTTTTTAAAATGGAGGCATCCTTATATATCCTCATTCAGATTTATTTAAGTCCTTACATACAATTTTCTATGATTAATGTACACAACTCTACATATTAAGTGGAAAAGATGTAGGCTGAAACCTTTCTTTCGCCTAATAAACCTGATAATGATGATTATCTATTCTTCTCTTAAAACAGATTATTATTTATTGGGCCTAAATCCTGTACACAGCAGATCTCACATCTCGACCTGCATTTAGAGGGATACAAAGTTAGCGTTAGCTCTACTATAAAAGATCTGGGTGTCATATTAGACAGCAACGTTACTTCAAAATCATATATCATGCCACAAAAACTGCATTCTTTCATCTGAGAAATATTGCTAAGTTATGAAGTATGCTATCCATCTCAGATGCAGAAAAGCTAGTCCATGCTTTTATGAGCTCTAGGCTGGATTACTGTAATGCTCTGTTCGCTGGCTGCCCAGCATCCTCTATTAACAAACTTCAGCTAGTACAAAATGCAGCTGCCAGAGTTCTTATCAGGTCTAGAAAACCATCCCAATTTTATCCTCTTTACACTGGCTGCCTGTTTAGTTTCGTATTGATTTTAAAATATTGCTTTTTATCTATAAAGCTTTAAATAATCGAGCCCCTGTTTATCTAACAAACCTTCTGTCTCGCTACAATCCAACCCGCTCTTTAAGATCTCAAAACTCAGGGCTTCTGGTAGAACCCAGAATAGCAAAGTCTACTAAAGGAGGTTGTGCCTTTTCATTTATGGCTTCTAAACTCTGGAATAGCCTTCCTGATAATGTCCGAGGCTCAGACACACTCTCTCAGTTCAAAACTAGATTAAAGACCTATCTGTTTAGAAAAGCAGACACACAATGCATCACATAGCAGTATGAAGCATGAGTGTGCTCCTCACAGGTGAGCTAGCTTGACAACCACCTGCAGGACACACTCCTCCTTAATACACCAGACATGATGTTAGAAACTTTCATATGCTGTACATGTTTGTTTATATATCTGCTATTTTCATTTATAACACTCCATTTTTGCATCTCGTTTATATACACGATGAACAGCTAATTATTTCTTCATTCTCTATTTCCACCTGGGGATATTCTTTTTGAGGTCCCTTGTGAATATGCAGCGCCATTGATGCGATCCAAGATGATCCCAAGGTATCCATAATCCTGGACCAGGCCGTATCCTGCGCTGATGCTGTTGTGGTCATGGAGGAATGGAGTGCACGAGACTGATTGCTGAAAGACCACCGTGACAAATGAGTCTTCGCATTGATCCTGTGTGCCAGCCTGACCCCCCACCGATGACCTACTCTCACCTACAGCTTCTCCACAATGGACATCCAGCGTTCTCCAGCACCTAGATTGCAGCTCCACACAGTAAGCTTGGCCAGAAGAATAATGGTCATGCTCCGCTGAGCCTGGTTTCTCTCAATGTTGTTTTTCCTTCACTTTGATCAATTGGTGAAGTTTGTTCCTCCACTGTCGCCACACTTGTGGAGCTGCGCTTTGGTGGATTTGCTCTTCAGTGTTTGGAATTTCAGCAGTGAAAATTAACCCACACTAAACTAAACTTAACTGAACTTTAACTCTGGAATTTGGACTTTACTGGAGCTATGTTAAGCTGCTTTGACACAATCTACATTGTGAAAAGTGCTATTTAAATAAGCATGAATGCAATTGAATTTCCAAGGCTGAGGAAGATCTGCTTCTCGAAGGAGCAACACTATAATGTAATTAAAAATGACCTATAGTGTTTGATCTTGATTTGTAGCTATCTCCAGGTCATTTTGAGGGCTCTTGTTGAGAAGCAAAGATCTAAAAGTCATTATTCCCATGCATATCCCCTCCTTTATCCGCTTCACGTTCAGCAGATGATGGTGGTTGTGTCATCTTAAGCACATGGTCACCTACGAGCATCAATAAATAATGGCTTTATTTGTCAAAATCATGCAGGTCTTTGAGTTCCCTTTACAGATCACACACAGTTATATGCGCACAACGCTACACGGTACACTAAAGTCTGACAGGTTATTTTCCGATGAGGTTTTTTTTGTTATCAAAATTCTCTACATGAGTAAAATTTCTCTCACATAGTTGCGGCTGGTTCTTTTTAGCCCATTTGTTGTTATTGCAATGATTCACATTGTTTTTTCGTATATAACAAATAGGAAAAGCATCTGGTCTTTGTCATGGCTATGAAAGAAAGTGCAGTGGTTTCCTGAAGGATGGGAAATGTCCGTCATGTGCGCTGGCCAATCCGCTCCGGTAAAGTCTGTGCATTATTAAGCATGTAGTCTCTGTAGTGGGAGGATCCCGCGCTTCCGATGAGTATTGCTTCGGTGTCAAACTAAATCTAGTGCCAATGCGATTTTGGACCAATTGTTGACTGGAATGAAGCAGGAAAAGTCTGTGATGTACAGTAATACTGCAGTCGGACAGCTTAAATGTTCTTAAACCTAAAAAACTGCGTGTGATATAGATCAGCTTGCGTGGTTACGTTTTAAAGGTTATCCTTAAACTTGCATAATAAACATGCAATGAAAGAACTTTCCGGAGAATATTCTTCTATATAAAGAGTAACTCTGCATGGGTGCATTATTAAAAGTAGTGAAAAGAAAGAAACGCAAAGAAACGGAGCAGCCGAGGAGAGTCCTGAGGGGTTCCAGCGCTCGCTCCGGCTCATCTTCATCTTGCATAAGGCACCGGATCCCCATCTAAAACAACAAAAAAACGTGCATCGTTCATCCGGATGAGTCCGTCTGCGTCCCGACATCCCGCTCCCCTCCTCTTTAGTAAGTCTCTAATAGTTTATAATGAAATGAAGAAGCGCTGCACGGCAGAAAGTGACGCTCTTCAGACGCAGATTGAAAACTTCACACATTCAGTGTGTGTCAGTGGTTTGACTGAAGAGATTCTGCCATCCAGTGTATGTACTGTATGTGTGTGTGTACGTGTGTCTGTATGTGTGTGTGCACTTGTTTCTAATTGAGCTGGTCCTCGTATTGTTTCCGGAAACAGTCGCCAGCAGGAAAGAATTCCCAGCAGCGTTCCTGGTACATTTTCCAAACGTACGACTCCTGAAAGACAAGCAAAAATAGTGTTGACTGGGTCTTTACAAGAATTACAGTAATATTCAATACTTTTAAAGACTTCATCGCCACTACCAGTAACATTGGCGAAATTGCAATGTGCAGTGTGCACTTACTGGCCACTTTATTAGGTACACCTTACTAATACTGGGTTGGACCCTCTTTTGCCATCAGAACTGCCTTAATCCTTCATGGCAGAGATTCAACAAGCTACTGGAAATATTCCTCAGAGATTTTGCTCCATATTGACATGATAGCATCACACAGTTGCTGCAGATTTGTCGGCTGCACATCCAAGATGCCAATCTCCCGTTCCACCACATCCCAAAGCTACTCTATTGGATTGAGATCTGCTGACTGTGGAGGCCATTTGAGTACAGTGAACTCATCGTCATGTTCAAGAAACCAGTCTGAGATGGTTGAGCTTTATGACATGGTGTGTTATCCTGCTGGAAGTAGCCATCAGAAGATGGAGACACTGTGCTCATGAAGGGATGGACATGGTCAGGTAGGCTGTGGTGTTGACACCATGCTCAATTGGTACTAATGGACCCAAAGTGTGCCAGGAAAATATCCACCACACCATTACACCACCAGAATGTTGACGCCACATTCTGACCAGACCATCCAAATGTGGCAACGTTTCTCCAATCTTCTATTGTCCAGTTTTGGTGAGTCTGTGTGAATTGTAGCCTCAGTTTCCTGTTCTTAGCTGACAGGAGACCGAGCAGTTTGACGAGCAGTTGGACAGGTGTCCCTAATAAAATGGCCGGTGAGTGTATTCACTAAATACAGAATGTTAACTCAAACATTATTCATGTAAGTAAGTAAAGTAAGTAAAGTTTATTTATAAAGCACATTTACTTCAGTTTGGCACTGACCAAAGTGCTGAACAAAACCATGTACTGAATAAAAATGCTAAACCAGCAGGGGTGCCTATAAAACAGCAGGAATAACAGTGTTGCCTGTTTTACTGCAATAAACAAAGCAGAATTAATCTAACACACTGCAAAAAATGCTTTTCTTACTTAGATTTTTTGCCTTGTTTTTAGTCTAAATATCTAAAAACTCTTAAATCAAGTGAAATTTTCTAGACAAGCAAAACATGTTGTCTTGTTTTAAGATATATTATGCCAAAATTAAGTGAGTTTTCCTTAAAACAAGTTAAATAATCTGCCAATGGGGTAAGCAAAATAATCTTGTTTTTTCTTTTGACGTAAGATTATTTTGCTGACCCCATTGGCAGATTATTTTGCTTGTTTTAAGGACAAACTCACTTAATATTGGCATATTATTTCTGAAAATAAGACAATATGTTTTGCTTGTCTAGAAAATGCTTCTTGATATAAGAAATTTTAGATTTTTGGACTAGAAACGAGACAAAAAATCTAAGCAAGAAAAGCATTTTTTGCAGTGCAGGATTTAAGTGAAGTTTTACAAACTAATTTCGAGAGGAGCACTTGATATGATTGACAGCAGCTGGTCTTTCATCTACAATTATTAGTTAGCCAATCAGATTAATCCAAAACTCACTATAAGTAACCTAGCTAGAACTACTCCCTTATCTTTGTTTTCCGAAGAAACCCCCCATCCACCCCTTCTCCCCCTTTCTTCCTTTACCACGGGGAGCTCTCGAGAACCACCTGATCTCGTACTCCGCTTACATACTCAATCGACTAGGCGGGAGCCCTGGGCTCAATTATCTCTCTCTCCCGGGACAGCATGCCAAACCTGCTATCATTTGTCAAACTAAATCTAAGTGTGAACTCTTGAATCGATTTCATAAACTGCACACTAATATTCGCAAAGTAAATTCAGGCAAACTTAAGCATACATATACATTGCAAAATCAAAAATGCACAAAATGTATTACTTTAAATGTCTTTTTAAGGGCCTTAAATTTCCCTAAACTGATTCATCAACTTTAAAAAGTTTGGACCATACCCGTCAACCCTCCCGAGATCTCGCTATCATGCTGTAAAGGTATTTTCCCGTATTTCTCCTGTATTTTCAGTCTTTCTATGAAGGGCGGCAATAAACATCAAAGAACTAATCCTCCCTATACGCAACCCATACCACCAAACCACCAGGGGCCGCCCCTTGCTCTTAAATGTAAATCTGTTCTGTGCTTTCAATTTATTTAGACATGAAAACACTTTAAAATAAATATAATAATGGTGGGATTCCCTTTCTTTACATTACAGGTGCATTCACTCCTCCTATGCAATCCTCAAAGCAGTCATATAGCAGTGCGTGACTGTCAGCTGACGTGCTCCATAATGATAAATACACGCTGGTTCCCTAACGGATTCTGTACACGCATTGAAGCGGAGAGAAAGTCTGGGTTTTGGGTGCATGTTTGACCAGACATATTTATTTATTTATTTATAATTTTTAAACAGGAAAAGATTAAAAGATAATCGGGCCTGACTCAGCATGATTGCTGTTTTTTAGGAGGTTCCTGCTCTGCAGAACCTAAAAACAGACAGAAATCTCATCCATCAACACAGTACAAACAATCACCAAACATATGAAATAGAGAAAAGCAGGCTACTATCTCAGTGGCTACAGGGATAGTTGACCATCAGATGAAGAGCATGGGATTTTTAAAAAGTCTCAGTGTTGGTATTGTTTTGTGGGATCTCATTCCAGGCTTTTGTGAAAACATAAAAGAAAGATCTCTGTCCATAACAGTTTTTAAAAGCCGGGAGTGGCAAACATCCATTTGTTACAGATCTGGTGGAACAGTGTGTTGAGTTTTGGTACCAAAGCACAAAGGGCTTCTGAGGTAGCGCTATTTAAAATTTGATAGTACAGTTTAATACCTGTGTTCATAATGTAGTTTGGAAATGTTAAAGCTTTAGAAAGTGATAGAGCAAAACAGTGAAATGTCCATCCATAAAGTCTGTTGTGGATCTTATAGGCCCTATTGTACAGTCTAGCTATTGGCTCCAAGATATCATTTGTTGTAAGAGACCAAACAGGCAAACAGTAAGACAGGGCCTACTCACACTATGCCATCCGAACCGTGCCCAGGCCCGTTTCCAGGATCGTTTGATGAACCTAAACGAGCACATGTCACTCCGCTGCTAGTCCGTTTGCACTGGCTGCCAGTTGCTGCTCGCATCAAATTCAAAGCTCTGATGTTTGCCTACAAAGTGACTTCTGGCCTTGCTCCTTATCTGCTCTCGCTTCTTCAGATGTATGTGCCCTCCAGAAACTTGCGTTCTGTGAATGAACGTCGCCTCGTGGTTCCATCCCAAAGAGGGAAGAAATCACTTTCGCGAACTCTCACGCTCAATCTGCCCAGTTGGTGGAATGAACTCCCTAACTGCATCAGAACAGCAGAGTCACTCGCTGTCTTCAAGAAACGACTAAAAACTCAACTATTTAGTCTCCACTTCACTTCCTAATCTGCAATTGCCTTTCTGAATATCACACTAACTGTACCAAAAAAAAAAAAAAAAAAAAAAAAAACCTAATACTTCCCTTCTTAGACTTTACAGACCTGAAACTTGCCTACAGCACTTATTCATTGTTGCTCTTGGTTGTGTAAATTGCTTCCTTGTCCTCATTTGTAAGTCGCTTTGGATAAAAGCGTCTGCTAAATGACTAAATGTAAATGTAAAGGTTGAGTGCGCTGAATCGGGCTCAAGCACGGTTCACTTGGCCGGCCTGTCCCGGTTGGAAGAGGTGTGCCTGAGCGCGGTTCACTTGGGCTTGTGTGTGAGTGCAAAACGTGCCAAAGCCCGAAACTGAAAGCGAGTCGTGACTTTTAAGGGGCTGTTTCATATGGATTTATTAATAATTCTTACTGTTCAGTGAAAGCAAACTGCCGTAGTTCATTAAAGACGCAAACCTCTCACTGCACGACAGCTGCACGCCTTCAGCAGACCTCCTCATTCCTGCAGCACGAGAGCATTATGATTGTTTATGAGCGCCAAAAGTGGCGGATCAGTTCGGCGAAATATCTGACTGCGTGTCACCGCATCCCTAAGGACTGTTTGGCAAAATATTTGACTGCATATCAAACGACTGAAACGATATAAGTAGAGAAACCTCCACTGTGCTGCTGAGTGAGAGAGCGCTTCTCACTAAACAGTACAGCAGTGATGACGTAAGCGTGCCGAGGCCCGTTTATGGTGTAGAGCGCGGGCCGTCGGGGGAGACGGGAGGGGGGACAAGCGTGCTTTGGCCCGGTTCGAGGCAACTGTACCTAGTGTGAGTACGGCCTAAGACAAGGTAGACAAGATAATGGCATGCAGATAATTAAGCATCTGCATAATTATCCACATAATTATTAATAATAACGTCTAAAGATGTCGATCTTAGTGTTTTTTTTCTCTAAACACAACTAATTTAGTCCTAAATAAGCATAAAAAGTTAGAAAAGCAATTGAATGCTTTTATTATAATGTTAGATGTGTGCATGTTTAAAGTGACTCCTCTGTTATTTAATGTAATCACATTAAAAATCTGAATGAGAGATGCATTCTCTGCTCTTTAATCAGAGTGTTTAGGTTATACAGTGAAGAAAAGTTTATTGAGATTTGATAACTTGATTCAATTTCTTTATAATAGCTCATTTTAAAAATAGCCAATAATGTTTTGGTGTTATGGTGGACATATCTCTTATTTTTACATCCCAATGTTGACAGGTATGCCGCGGACAGCCTGGTTGAAGAGCAGAACAAACAACAGAACCAAAGGATAAGGAGGGGATGATGGGAATTACCTGGCCTGTGTGCTCTGTTTCATCCTTGTTGATGAGATACATGAAGAAAAATCTGCAAAGACACACAGTTTACCTTGATTTAAATATGCACTGTTGCGCAGCCAAGTTTAATGACTTGCCAAAGGCAGCTAGTCTACAGGGCTCATCTGGACACTGCATTGATCTGTATCTCATTTGCTTTTAGTCTCTAGGTAAAACACTTGAAGACGCAGTCATTAAATCCTCTTGAATATGGAAGGCTGTAGAGCTGGCTGATTAATTGAAGCTGTTTTTAACGCACATTTTTTTACAGTAAAGCCAGTTCTGTAAACAGTAGTAGATCTCAAGCACATGCTTTAAGATGGAGCAGCCTTTATTACACAGATTCATACCTCACAGACAGGCAATGTTCATAATTATGTTCATAATCACAGGCAATTTAATAAAAAGAAGATAATCATTCTGCAATAATGAGCTTCCCAGTAAACAATGGTTATGTGTAGTGATTGCTGCTACATCTGAAAGCATGTGAAAATACCATGTTTTTACTCCAAACTCAATTTAGTTGAGTTCTTAAAATAAATCATTCTGCGAGATGATTTTATTAACGTGCGATTATCACGTTAAATCAATAAAAACAATTAAATCTGTTTATAATGGAACTGTCCTGGATTTCCTGGGTTTCCTATTCATGCTTGTTTGGAGTTTCCACACATGAGTGCCCCTGTGGCTTTCAGACTGATCACAGAACTGCGCTTCGCTAACAAGATGTGCATGACCATCACAGCAATTATTTTATTTTCGCTTAATCTTTGAATGCTGATGACTCACAGATAGTTGGCCAGGTTGTGTTCCTGCAGTGTGTGCGTCTCGAAGCCATGAGGAACCGTGTCGAAATAATCGTTCCCGATTCCACAGATGAAGCACTTCGTCTGCGAGAGGAAAGACATGCAATTTTTAATCTGGCATGCTTCTCAATTTATACAGCTCTTGCTTTTTACAGACACTTTCCAGGTCTATTTGAATAATTTTCCAGCACTTTACAAGGGTGGCGAATTACATATTTACAAACATGCTTCATCACATTTTATCAGATTCTATTCGTTGGCAACAATGAATTACTGTCATTTACGCTTTTAAACGTCATTTACTTGCAGCTTAAATGTATATTTATTTTAAAGGGGTGGTCCAGAATGTAATGTTAAGGCTTGGTTGTGTTAATAAGATGCAATGCAATGTGTGCTCATGTTTCACTTGAAGGAAATCATGTTATTTTTTCATAAATCTCACTTTGATTATATAAAGCTACTCAGCTAACATGAAAACGACTGATATATCTCCTAGTTCCTCTGAAAGGCCCGCCCTCAAGAGACTCTGATTGGTCGTGTGTCATAATGTGCTGCGATTCGTGGATCGGCTCCACGTCAAGCCCGTCCAAGCATGCACGTTTTGTGTAGACAGTCAGTCAACCTCATGCTCCCTCTCTGTAATAACATCTGACAAGTGTCTGTAACGAGTGAAAATGGGGTGTGGCTCCTTTAAGAGAGTGTGTGTGTGTTTATGTGTGTGCGTGTGTTTACTATGAACTATCTGTAACACGAGAAGCGCATGTGCTCGGGAGAGATATTTATTTTTCTTTTCTTCTGATGCTCGGATTAAGTTATTTTCTGTAGTGACGCTGCTGACAGAAGAATAGAGCACAAGATGTGGGATGCGACCTGTGTGAGCCTCGATTGACTTTTTTGCTGCTACACACGAGTTAGGTGAGCTCTCCAGTATTTTTTTAACACGTCGTCTTTCACATATATCTAGAATATGCCTTTGTAAGTAACACGAATCGTTCACATTTCTTTTGCGACTTCATTATCTGAGATGTAAAACGCATGGAAAAGCTGCCTATAGAGAAGCAATGCAAAGTCGCGCACACACATAGAGAGAGGCTGCACGCGCCGGTGAAGTATGTGTGTGTGTGTGTGTGTGTGTGTGAGTGTTTACAGCAGTTTGACTGATAAATATGTATTTGTAGCTAAATTGTTAGCGGTGGCGAACAGCATTTCCCGTTGTTTACATCTTTGCTACAGCATATCGTTGAGGCTAGACACTGTACATGTCATGATCAGTTTTAACAAATAGAAACACTTACAGGCCGTGGCTCAGAGTTCACAGCATCTGCTTGTAGCTGCTTCATCTTTGAGGAGATTTCGAATCCAGCACTGAACTGGAGAGATTCTGGAAGCTGTTTTGTTAAATCATGCTTGCTATGTATTTTATAATTCTCTGGAACTTGATTAATATTGAACTTTAAGCACTTTTGTCTCTGTGGAAACAGCAGGGCAGCATTTCAGCTCTCTCTGCTGTAAAGTTACAGCGCCTCTGGCCACGCCCCTTAGCTGCGCAGTGTGAGTGCATGGTAAAAGTACGTTTGTGATCTCACAAGGGCCGAAAGTATATTTTTTGTATTCCCTAAAATTTGTTCATTCTAGCCTTTGTTAAGCTAACTCAGTAAGAACCAAGGTCTCCGTTTGAATTGAACCTGGAGCTTTTTACATTCAGAGGAGTTGTTTATGTTCACATAGCTACATTACACATCAACTAAAGTTTAAAATATGATATCACAGTGGACCACCCCTTTAATTTCATGCATTGTTCACTTATGAAACGATAATCCCCATGTATTTTGTCTTCTCCCACTGTTTAAGCAAAGGATGACAGCCAGATAATGCTATAGGCACATGCACAGACTCCAGAGTTTTCATTTAATGCAAAAGCAAAAAATAATATATATATATATATATATATATATATATATATATATATATATATATATATATATATATATATTTTTTTTTTTATTAAATAAAATATAAATAAATAAATATATATATATATATATATATGTATATATATATATATATATATATATATATATATATATATATATATATATATATATATATATATACAGACATACAGATATATGTAATGTATATATATATTTTTTTTATAATTTATATATATATATATATATATATATATATATATATATATATATATATATATATATATATATATATATATATATAATAAGCGCGTTAACGCACACAATTAATTTGAAATATTTAACGTGTTTTAAAAAATGTACGCAATTGCAGTTTTTTCATTTCCTGTTGTGGCCGATGTATGTTCAACGTGCAAAGACATATGGATAAGACCAAGAAAGCACTTTTAGAAGTTAAGTATAAAACAATTAATGTCGCATCAGCAGGCTATCCTGTGTTTCCTCCAAAGTTTCATGCAATTTGAGGTGTTTCATGTTTAATCTTTCGAATTCAACTGCAGTTCACTCTCATTCAGCAACATGTTTTTCATGCCCAGTGACACTTATTGGATAAGAATATGAAGTAAGGACTGCTGGAAGGGTGCTGATTTAATGGAATTTGATAGCGCATGGCGAACTGAAAGAAAAAACTCCGCATTTCGAGACTCCCGTGATCCTTTAAGGAAATCAAATATCGCTGCTTACATGGTCGACTCTTAATTAGTATTATCTTAATTATAAAAGTAGAGCATTGGTGTCCATGTAAATGTACTCACTGAAAGTGCCAGATGATGTCGCAAGCTGACAAATACAGTCCATTCTTCATTCTTTAAGATGATTCCATGCGCCCTCAAATGTTTCATTAAGTTTGACGTGTTTCCCCCCCTACACGCAACTTTTGTAAAGCGTCTGCTCCACATCGCTGTGTCAGAATCCTTGCTTGTGAAATACAGCCATACTTTAGAATGCTTAGTTTAAGCAAATTTGATGAACGCCATCGTGTGTGTTGATGAATCTTGTTCCTAGCGTTTTCTAGCAACAAGAGCAAACGTCTGACATCGCTGACAGTGTCCAAAGTCTCTTTAAGACATTCTTTATGCAATCTATAGTCTTTGCGGTGTCCGTATCCTTTAAAGCTGTTTAGAATTAAATGTTTAGAGATGGTGTGAGCAAAGTTGCTGTAAAAAGTATCTAGTCTTTGGTACGTGCCTTTGATGTTCCCCTTTGCCACATTGTCCCCTGATAATGTCAACAGACTGGACTGTCTTAGCAACTACCTGAATATAAAGGAGGACTAAGCAAAATTGTTTCTACTTTATAATTAATGTTTTCAACTCACAGCAATACAACTTTACAATGAGTACAACTGTTTGTATTCAATAGTTTATTATTATTATTATTTTCCATTTTTCATATTTGCAATGACTGTATTTTGGATTTTTTATTTTTTTTTTGTAGTCCACTTAGAATCAAACATGGAAATCATTTTTGATTGGTATTGGCATTGATTGTTTTAAAATTTAAATGGCATTACCATGCCTGTGTTTTCATGTCTCTAATAAAAACAGCTTTTCGAGATTAATTAATTAATTAATTAGTACATTTTTTTAAATTAATTGACAACCCTAATTATTACCTACTTAGTAATTATATAACTGTGAAGCAGTTTCAAGGACTTTATCCAAAATCTTTTAAAAACATTGAAACACTATTAAAACTTAAGCATTTTCAAGCATTTAAAGCCATGTTTTGTGTTTCCTCACCTCCATGTCCTCTTTCACCTGCTCTTGCTGGTCCCTCAGTTCCCCAAACGCGTCTATGATCAGACCTGAAACACACACACACACACATACATACACACACACAAACACACACACACACACACACACACACACACGTGAGATCCAGCAGCGCACAAACACTATGTACACACCGAATACACACAGACACACACCCTGAATGATGGCCAGGAGAATGACGATGACGAAGAAGAAGAAGGTGATGTCGAAGATGATGCGGTAGATCTCGTACTCGTCTCCGGCTGGATCTTCAATCTGATCCCCGATGCCTCCACCGGCACGAACGCCCACATACATGTGAAACATGTAGCACTGCACAGACCAAAGAGAAGCATCGATCTGATCACTCACTTCTGAACACATATCATGCTCAGCTTCACTTCACTAGTGCTTTGTAGAGACTAATATAAAGCACTGTAATAAACCAACCAACAACATAATCAATAACAGCAACATCAAAAGACTAAGAACACAAACACTGATGCTGCTTTACTACTCAGACAATATCCTTAAAAATATGAACTATATGTAAGAATTTGATGAAGAAGTTCCTGATGAAATTTGGAATGAATGTCTCAAAAGGATTTAAGACTTCATAGTCGGTGCCAATAGCCTAGAGCAGGGGTGTCAAACTCAATTCCTGGAGGGCCGAAGCCCTGCACAGTTTAGTTCCAACCCTGCTCCAACACACTTACCTGTAGGTTTCAAACAAACCTTATTTAGTTTGATCAGGTGTGTTTAATTAGGGTTGGAACTAAACTGTGCAGAGCTGCGGCCCTCCAGGAACTGAGTTTGACACCTGTGGCCTAGAGGTTAGTGCATCAACACAGCACTGAGGTGCTCACAGCGACCCGAGTTTGATTCCCGGTTCTTTGTTGATCATTCTGCTATCTCTGCTCTCCATTAGAGCTGCACAATATATCCTTTCAGCATCGATATCACAATGTGCGCATACACAATAGTCACATTGCAAAGATATGCAACATTAAGTCTGAATTATTGTTGACCAGGAGCTACAGAACTGTATTTAATCACTGTATTTATATGATTTATGCAACAACAACAACAAATGCTCTGCTTGCTTAGAGTTTTTGTCTTTGTTTCTAGTCCAAATATCTATATCAAAGCGAAAACGAGATTATTTCACGTGCCTCACTGGCAGATCATTTTCTTTGTTTTGAGGAAAAGCCTCTTAATTTTAACTTATTTCATCTGAATTTTAAAACGAAACATTATTTATTTACTTATTTTATTATTTAACTAAGCATTTTGTTTAGATATCTAGACTAGAAATGAGACAAAGCAAAGTATTAAAAGCCTTTTTTGCACTGTGATTGTTCAATTTCTGAACCAGAATACTGTTCGGCTTCCTAGAAAACAGTCAAATAAACTATATTTACATCGCAATATTTATCGAAGAAAAATAAAATATCACAATATCAGTTTTTTTCAATATTGTGCAGCCCTACTCCCCATACTTTCCCGTCTGTAAATCTCCACTGTCCTATCATACAGTAATTAACTGTATAACTTTAGACATTACGCTAGAGAATCATTCATGTACTGGCTCTAAAGTGACGTTGGTGAATGAGTAGCGCTTTCTGTTGCTCTGACGTCAGCTGCGGATGTGAATGAATCGAGGAAGAAAGTAGGTCCGTAAAGTAATCCACCCTGCTGCTGATAAAAGCATGAACACGTTTCTTTGAAGCTTAAGAACTTGTTTAAAACTTGTTTTCAAAGATTTTGCCTATTAAAGGGAGATTTGAGATTGGTCTGTAATTGCTCGACAGGGTGTTATCCAGGCTGCTCTTCTTCAAGAGGGGTTTAACAACTGCCGTTTTAAGTGGGTTAGGAAAAGTGAAGCATTTACCACTTTTAGAAGATCCATTTCTAAACAGTTCAACACCGTTTTGAGGAAGGATGTGGAATGATTATTTAATAAAATAATAGATAATGGGCGAAGCAGTGGCACAGTAGGTAGTGCTGTCGCCTCACAGCAAGAAGGTCGTTGGGTCACTGGTTTGAGCCTCAGCTAGGTCAGTTGGCGTTTCTGTGTGGAGTTTGTATGTTCTCCCCGTGGGTTTCCTCCGGGTGCTCCGGCATGTTCTCCCCGTGTTGGCGTGGGTTTCCTCGGGTTTCCCCAACAGTCCAAACACATGCGCTATAGAGGAATTGATCAACTAAATTGACTGCACGTGTGTGTGTGTGTGTGTGTGTGTGTGTGTGTGTGTGTGTGTGTGTCCGTGTGTACGTGTTTTTGTGACATATCAGGACACAAATCTGAATAATGATGTAGGTATGACACAGGTATTACAAAAAGGAGGTAAAATTGGTGACGTCCTCATTTCTCAAAATGCTTATAAATCCTACAGAATGAGTTTAATCAGAGAGTAAAGCTGCACACAGTCTTCTGTGATGGTTGGGTTTAGGGGTGGGGTGAGGGCAATATAATATACGGTTTGGACCATATAAGATGAATGGAAACCTATGTAATGTCCCCATTTTTTACAAAAACAAACATGTGTGCGTGTGTGTGTAAATGAGTGTGTATGGGTGTTTCCCCTTATGTATACATATGCTGGAATAGTTGATAGTTCATTCCACTGTGGCGCCCCCTGGTGAAAAAAGGGACTACGCCGAAGGAAAATGAATGAATAATTAAATGAATATACTATTCACAACCCAAGCTCATTCTGGAAACGTAGCTCCGCGGACGTTTCTGGAGACCGCGATTTACGTGGCCAGAGGTACGTACGGCTGTGTTTAGTTTTTTTGAGCGAACGCTATGGGGCGGTGTGGCGCCGCTCCGCTCCTCCTCTTCGCGCTCGCCAGCCGACGGCTCGCCTCCGAGTGGAGGGCTTTCCCGATGCAACCAGTTTGTCCACTTAGCTCAAAGCGTTGCGTCGGCGGATCGGAGGAGCCGGCCGCGGGGACGGCGACTGATATCGAGTCCGGGGAACAGCGGTTCCAGAAATCAGGTAAGATGAAAAACAGAATCTGAAAAATAAGGGCGAGAACTTGGCGGGATCCCGAGAGGCACCCGAGATGCGAAAAAGCGCACACAGCGGCCTCTCACGGATCCGCCAAAACAAAAACCGCTCGAATACGTACCTCCCAGGACGTATCTCGCGGTTCGCAGAAACGTCCGAGGGGCTACGTTTCCACAATGAGCCCGGGTTGACTATTTAGGAAGGATAGCATGCACATAAAGTGTCTGATAGGACACTCTGAGAAAGTGTGTCTTACAGGGATTTTACCATGGTTAACAAGGTTTCAGTCCCATCCTGCCACATGAATAGTCCTAATCACTAAAACACACCCACCATTGGCTGAGTTATGGTCTTAACTCTACATGTATTGACTGTGGAAACACACACTGGGGATGTAAGCAACTCAAATGTTTGCTCCTTAGACTGAAGTCAGTGTTTCTGGACAAAAGATTCCCTTTCAGTCAAACTGTCTTCCCTTATTAGGAGGAGAGAGCGAGAGAGACAGACGACCCGGAGGAGACAAAAAGAGAAGGGAAACATCTAGAAATGGAATTGTACGGGTGGCTGCTTCCCAGCGGATTAAAACTGACACACACATTCTCGCACACAAACAGACACACACATACATACTTACAGACATAGTCATACACTTACATACTCACGCACACACACACACGCACACACACACACACACACACACACATACATACACACACACACACACACACACACACACACACACACACACACACACACGCGCACGCACGCACACACGCACACATGCACGCGTACGTGCACACACACACACACACACATTCTTCATACACATATGCGCACACACACACACGTATGCACATATACTCACACACATACAAACTTGCACACAATCTTAAACAATCGCACACACACATACACATATACACACAAGCACACGCGAGCACACACACACAAACGCACACACACACATACTCGCACACATACAGACACACACACATACATACTTACAGACATAGTCATTCACTTACATACTCGCGCACACACACACGCACACACACACACACACACACACACACACACACACACACACACACAAACACACTCAAACAAACACACACACACACACATACACACACACACACACACAAACACACACACGCACGCACGCACGCACACATGCACGCGTACGTGCACACACACACAAACACACACACATTTTCTCATACACATATGCGCACACACACACACGTATGCACATATACTCACACACATACAAACTTGCACACAATCTTGAACAATCACACACACACATACACATATACACACGAGCACACGCGAGCACACACACACAAACAAACACAAACACACATACTTGCACACATACAGACACACACACATACATACAGACATAGTCATTCACTTATATACTCGCGCACACACACACACACGCACACACACACACACAAACACACTCAAACAAACACACACACACACATACACACACACAAACACACGCACGCACGCTCGCACACACACACACACACACGCACACGCACACGCACACGCACACATTTTCTAATACACATATGCGCGCACACACACACGTATGCACATATACTCACACACATACAAACTTGCGCACAATCTTAAACAATCGCACACACACATACACATATACACACAAGCACACGCGAACACACACACACAAACACACACACACACACATACTTGCACACATACTCATACACTTATACACACACATGCGCACACACACTTACACACAACCACACATACTCTCACACATATACACACACGCGCACACGTGCACACACACACACACACACACACTCACACACACACACACACACAGCCACACATACTCATACACATATACATACATACACACACACACACACACTCACACACACACACACACACACTCTCACACACACACACACTCCCACACATACTCGCACACTTACTCATACACTTACACACACAGATAGTTTCACACAAAAACACTTGCACACATACTCATATACACAAACATTACAAACAAGAACACAAACTCACACACGCATGCACACACACACACTCACACACATACTCATACACACATGCACACACATACACAGTCAAGCACACATACTCACACACATGCACACACATACACAGTCACACACACACACACTCGCACACATACTCATACACAAATGCACACACACAAACACACACACACATACATGCACACACACTTAATCACAAAATTTACATGTATGCACACACACACATACATACACACACACGGACACTTTCCACATACTGTACTCATACACATACACACTCACACATATGCACACACCCACACAGACATGCACATGCACGCACACACACATGCAAACACACACATGTATGTGCATACACACACACATACACACACTCTCACACGCAGATATGCACACACGCATACTTGCACACATACTCATACACACTCACACATATGCACACACACACACATATACACACAAATATGTACGCGCATACACACACATACTCGCACACACACTCATACACATACACAAACACACATGCACACATATGCACATACCCACATAGACATGCACATACACGCACGCACACACACACACACACACACAAGCAAACACACACATGTATGCGCATACATACACACATACTTGCACACATACACATAAACACACTCTCACACGCAGATATGCACACACGCATACTTGCACACATACTCATACACACACACTCACACATATGCACAAACACACATATACACACACATATATACGCGCATACACACACATACTCGCACACATACTCATACACATATACACACACTCGCACACATACTCATACACATGCACACACACATATGCACAGACCTCACTGACACTGCATCCACATACACCTGATGGCATCACAATTAAAACACACAAGCATTTCGGGAAATGATCATTCCACTTCAATTTGACATGAAAGAAATCAATGACAAAATTAAATAATCATTATTGATATGATAATTACATTTTAAAATAAACAAAAAAGCACACACAGATGAGTATTAATGCTATTAGTTGCTGTTTTTGTAGCTTTGGCATTAATAATAAGGCAATAAACTAAGAATATGAATAACCAATTCATTATTATTATTACTGTTGTTGTTATTGGCAGATTGTTGCATGGTGAAAACATTTCTCTCTCTCTCTCTCTCTCCCTCTGTTTGTTTACTTAGTTAATTAGTCTGCTGTTCTAGTCGATTGCTAATGCTAATGAGCGTCCGGTCGTTTATGCTTAGCAACAGCACTAACGTCAGAAATGAAGAATGGCCGCAGCGATGTTCCCATCCGAAGAGCGCATTAAACCTCACGCAAGCAATTAAAAGGGCAACACGGACCACAAACCACAGCCCTGCCACCCCGACGCTAAATATCAGAGGGCAGAGGTTGAGTCCTGTGATCTGACCATCATGAAGTGCTCGTGTGCACCTTTCAAACAATCCCTCCAATACACTGACAAAAATACGCTGTGTTGGCGTGCGTGCTTCGGTTTCTCCCACAGTGCAAACACATGCGCGACAGGGGAATTGAATAAGCTAAATCGGTAAGTTGTGCATGTGTGTAAATGAGTGTGTATGGGTGATTTCCAGTGCAACTGGAAGAGCATCCGCTAAGCAAAACATATGCTGGAATAGTTGGCGGTTCATTCCGCTGTGGCGACTTTGATTAATAAAGGGTGTCGGAGCCCTGAATTAGAAAGATAGTAATGTATTTAATTTATTTTATCTTGTATTATCTTTGGCCTGCTTTTTGCCAGCTGTTGTGCTGCCACCTATGGGGCATACTGGTCACTGCACTGTAGAAGAGGCAATATCAGCTGAACCTAATCAGCAAGAAGCGTGCCAGTGGGTGGAAACACATACTGCGTCCCAAATGGCACATTATACACTATGCACTCATGCACTATGTACTTATGCACTTACACACTCAACAGGATAGTGTATGTATGTAGTGGCGTCCCAAATGGCACACTAATGTTTTTTTAACTAAGCGGAAATTCAAACCGTTTCCCTGATGACGTTTGACGGTTGCCAAATCAGTGAAATAAACGACCGAATTATTAAATAATACCTGCCGTGAGTATAACCGCATTCACCATCGGGAGGCGCTATAATCACTCTCATAAGAGAATTTTGCTTTCGCCATCCAAAATAAATAAAGTTATTCAACATGTGCGTCCGATAGCTCCGCCTCTTCCGCTACGTAAGCAAACCTGCGGTCGTTGAGTGTGTGAAGTGTCCATCATTACACACTTCATTTTAGCGGCTGAATGAGTGCATCATCCGGGTAATTAAAGTGCACTTACTATTATTAGAGTTTTCAGTGTGAACACACTACTTGCACTATTTAAACTACAAAATGGCGTAGAATAGTGCATAAGTATGCGATTTGGGACGCAGCTACAGTTTTCAAACGCTCCCTTGGAAGACATTGATAAATTATTGTAAGTTGTTTGTTTTAGAGCAGGGGTCTCAAACTCAATTTACCTGGGGGCCGCAGGAGGCAAAGTCTGGGTGAGGCTGGGCCGCATAAGGGATTCCACAAAAAAAAGTCCTCAAATGTCATTATTAACAGTTTTAATTATTTCTTCTGAACATGAAGTGTCCTGAACATTAATAGAACATTGAGTGAAGATTATGAACAGTTCTTCTGAACATGGCATCTTTTGCCTACTTCTTGCTGCCAGAGACTTGACAGCGCTTCTTCTCACAAATCTAAACCACATTTGGCTTTAGAGCGGACGCAGTTGAGACCCTTAGTATGGCTTGAAGATGATCATCATTAAGTCTAGACCTGTACTTTGACTTATTGAAGTCCTAGGGAAAAAAGTGGGGGAACTCGCTCAAAACTTCCATTCCCTCACCTAAAAAAGGCGTATATATGTATAAATAAAACACCCCCACCCCACTCCAGTCACATCAGTCTGTACCAGTCTGTATCTACCTATAATATCAACACAATCTCACGGCAATTCGTAACTTTTTCTTTTAGTGGCTAATTCGTATAAATTCGTACAATCTAATTCGTACAATTTAGTACGATTTGCTTATCCCCCAATGACGGTTGGGGTTAGGGGTGGGGTCAGGTGCCACGCCTCCTTTTAAAAATCGTACCATTTCGTACAACTGAACTCGTACGAATTCGTACGAATTAGCCACTAAACTGGCAAAACGTAAAATACTTACGTTTTCTCGTGAGATCAGGCTGATAATATATATATATAAGATGCAGGGCAGGCACGTGCACACATAGGGCTCAAGTGCCCTTCCAAAATGATCAAAAGTGCCCCCGCAACGCGACACACCCTCGGTCCCGCCCTTCAGTAGGCGCGCGATAACACCGCTCTAGAGTACGCGCGCGACAACACAGCTGATCAGAACGCGCGCGACAACGCGCATTGAGTGACAAGCGCGCTGTGTACGGATAGAATCAGCGGAGCGGGGAGCGCTCTCTCTCCCCGCTCCGCTGATTCTGTCAGAGTACAGCGGTCGGCGCGGGCCACAAAATATTGCACTGAGGGCCGCAAATGGCCCGCGGGCCGCGAGATTGAGACCCCTGTTTTAGAACATGTTTTGGAAGCAAGAATAAAAATGGATGGAAATTCGAGTAAGTGTCCTGCGTCTAAAAACATTACCTGCTGGGGACAGAGAAATCATCAAGGAATTCGTTGTAACAAAGGGACTAAACCGAAAATAAAATAAATGAATGAATATTAGCAACCACAGCTGCACACTACTTTTACAGTGTCTATATTCAAAAGAGCTGGGAATAAAGCTCCGATAAACAATATTAATCATTATTTAACAGAAATCAATCGCATCATGTACAAAAACACATCCGTCATGTATTTAGATGCTAGTCTGTGTGGTGTTAGCTGTTAACTCACCGTTAGCATGTCGTCACACTTCATGTCTGGCGATTCTCCATCTTCACTCTTATTGTAGAACTTGCGGAAGAAGTTAAAAGCCACTACAGTGTAGAGATAGACCACAACCGCCAGCAGACCCACCGTCAAGACCAGCTACACACATACACACATAAACACACACACAAACACACACACACATTGGTTAACACAGGCTTTCTGCAGGTTTCAGGTTAAATTGAAGACGTTGGCCTCTATTTTGACGATCCATGCACAAAGTCCAAATGGCAGGGCACAACAGCACTAAGGGCGTGTCTGAACCCACTTTTGCTATTTTAAGGACGGAAAAATCTGCTTTGCGCAGTGGCGCATGGTCTAACAGGGTTGAGCTTATTCTCTTAATGAGTTATAGGTGTGTTTTGAGAATAAACCAATCAGAGTCTCATCTCACATTCCCTTTAAGAGTCAGTTGTGTCGCTCCATGGTGCATTTGCTATTTACATGACGACTTTGTAAGTGTAAAAACTGAACGCTTCACTAGAGAAAAAACAGTATTAAGTGCATGGCTGATTGGGTAGCTTTACATGGACATATAAAATGTAAGAGCTGTTTAAAACGATTAAAGACCTACAAGTGAATATTTTCAAGACATTTTAAGACTTTTTAAGGACACCCTGTAACAGCACTGAGGTCATTTGGGTTTGTGAATGTCTGTCTGGAATAATAAATAATCATCATCTGAGCGTCTCCAATGGTGAGCCTCGGGTGTCAGACACAGCAGAACTATTTTAATTACTGTGTTTATTT
This sequence comes from Danio rerio, assembly GCF_052040795.2. Lineage (NCBI taxonomy): Eukaryota > Metazoa > Chordata > Actinopteri > Cypriniformes > Danionidae > Danio > Danio rerio. Next base: position 49,960,195 of record NC_141032.1, on the reverse strand, counting down.
TGCGAGGTGTTATTTCTTATTTGCACTATATTAACAATTTTAATAAAGCTCTATGTGTCTCTGATGTGTACACAGAGATTATTACAAAAGCGAACGTTATTAAAAAGATCATCAAGATGGTAAAATCTCTATTCAAAAACATCTGACAATCAGACATGAATAAAAATGACATAACAATAGAACAATAAACAGACA
>NC_141032.1:49915000-49957500 GCF_052040795.2 Danio rerio | reverse complement strand
CAGAGTGCCGTGAAAGGGAGAGTTCAACAGATCATTTATTTACAATCCTATTAGCTGAAATAATCAAAGAGAAACTCAACCATGGTGTCATCAAGACTTCCAGAAGGAGGAAAACAATAGTGTGAGACTGATAACGGCAGCCAGAATAACGTCAGATTTACTGTCCAGCCTCCATACACACTGCATTACACACACCTCACACAAGCGCTCATAGGTTTTTTGTAATTTGCGGCAAAGATGCTATAATACATACACAAATATTTATACGCTTTTAAAAAAATCTAAATATTAAAAACGTTTAAGGATGATGACCGTTAAACGCATTATAACCGGCTTGTGAAAAGGGTCCATAAGTCAAGTTAGAAAAGCCGAACACACACTCACACTGCGGCCAGTGAACTGTCTCTCTTTGGCTTCTTCTTCTCGTGTGCATCACTGAAGTCCAGCGCCGCTTTATCCATCCCAAGCAGCTCGCTGATCCGATCATGTCCATAAAACTCTCCATACTTATCCATCACCTACACACACACACACACACACACACACACACACACACATACACACATGTACAGTAAGCGTTCAGATGGTTTTCTTCAGAGCAGTTCATCTTCATCAGTGTAAATGTCTCCAAACTCACCTTCCGCTTCACAAATTTATCCCAGTAATTGTTTGGAAAGGACCTGAGAGAAAAGAGGAGTTCTTTAGATTGAAGGAACACTCACAAATCACAAAAAGGTAGATTTATATCATGCATTGACATAACAAAATCTAGCCATCAAGCTTTAACACTTAAAATATATGTTTTATTAAAGGTGCAGGACGTAAGTTTGACACCTAGTGGTTGAACTAGGTATTGCACTCCTGGATAAAAACAAATGCAAGCGCAGATTGCCAGATGAATTCCAACAGGAGCGAGCTTGACTGAGCAAAGACTGATTTAAATCGTGTGCCAAATAAAAGCAATGGCACGCAACAGAAGGAATATTTCCCATATTAAAAGAAGTTTTCGACCAAACCATCACCTGAAATTGATATTTTATTCCTTGCAGCTGAACTACACTGTAAATTGTGGTCAGCTCAGGTACACCTCATGTGCTTTATTCAGTGTTATATGCTAATATTGTGAGTTTGAATGCCATTTTACATCACATTTTTTTGCCATAATACTGAAAGCAGCAGCAGGTAGTTTACCTCAGATCTGAAAATAAAACGTTTATAAGCGATTGTGACTTAAAGCCAACACATATCAGTGATTCAACATCTACATTTAATAATGTTAAAGAGGTTTATTATGTATTCAATACACTATAAACCTTAGCATTTCATGGCCTTCTGTGCTTCTGAATGGTTGTATTTAAATTTCTGTCTTGTTTCGTCTAGTGTAAACCAAGTGTGCCGCAAGCCTGCGTTTGAGTGAAGGTCTCGGCCGTTAGATCGCCCCCTGGGGGCTGGCTGCAGTACAAGTCATAAAGCCCGCCTCCTCCATGTTAATGAAGGAGACTTGAGCCCAAATAAAAAAATGTATTACACTTGCAATAAAATGTCCCGAAAGATGGTTCTGGTGGATTAAGGCACTGGTTATTGTGCTGAAATAGGTGCAGATCTTCATTTTTGTGAACAGTTTGTTTTTAGCAGTAATTTAATGCTGGGCGTGTCATCGTGATTGACAGCTGTGATTGACAGTTTCTCAAAGCAGCGCGTCTGAGCTTCGGCAGGAGACTGAAATGTTATTATTCGATTTCTCTGTTATTTTACCATGACAAAATGAGTTCAGCAGTAATCTACAGTTTCTGACATACATGATCCTGGTGGAACACTGTTTATTCGCTAAGGTCAGGGCTTTTTTCGGGCTTTATTAGTTTGCTGATACACGCCTAACCACCCAGATAGCAAAATACACTCGGGCCAGTTCCGGCTAGATTCTCGCCTGCCGGAGACTTACCACTCAGAGCTCAGACTGACTACCTCTGCTGGACCTACTCCGGATGCCTGGACTCACTGCCCGATTCCAGCCCAAGTCAATCGAGCCAGATGCGGCGGCCGAGCGAGCCGGCGCTGCCGCATGCGAGCCGGAATCAGCCCGCGACGCCGCAAGTAGGTTATGCGCTGCGGCCTGGAGCTGGCGCGATTGAATATATAAAACCCTCATATTTGTTAACGTTATTACATCCATTTGTGTTGATATGACAGCAAACGCATGCTGAGCAGTTCGGGGGGCGTGGTTGATTTTACATAAAGCGTTTGGTTGGAAGCTCGACTCCGCTCATTTTCGCGGCTCCTCCTCTGGCTCCATCAGACAGTCCTTCTGCGCATGTCAAGGCTCCAATTTCAGCAGTCTTTTGCGACAGTTTGTGCCCGTCAAGCAGGCGTTTTGCCCTCAAGGCGTTCAATGGGAAAAGGGGCTGTCGCGTCGTCCATATTTTTTACAGTCATTGGTGTAAACAGCCAAATTGCCGATCACTGCATATCTCGTCACATAGTGTGTTGTTACGATATGGGGTAACAATGTAACCTGCCTAGCTAATGTCTACATTTGTAATATTTATATTATTTACTAATTAATATGGAACAAGTGGAACTTAATGTTTTGCTTTCGGAGTATGCTATTGTCCACCAGAGGTCACATTTCAGTCACAGAAGCACGCTTTGCGAGCATTCAAGACTGAATTAATGAAATATGCTGTTTTCCACCAAGGCAACCTGGGGTGCGGAAATATAATTGGCTAAACTGTCATTGGGCGGGTTAAAGAGACTAAAACGAAGACAGCCGTTCCAGCACGTAACACACATTTCCAGAACAGAATATCTGACTTCAGCATTGTTTCTCAGATAAACAAGAATGTTCACTGAGCACGTTTCTGAAACATCTGCAAACATATTATGGTGTTTTTATGCTTTAGAAGAGTCAGAAACTTACATACAGCACATTTAAATAAAATATTTCAAGTGTTAAAGTTTCAGGGAAATATGTGAAGATTAAGAGAACAAATGACAATATTCTAATATTAGAGATTAGATAAAAAAAATTATCTCTTGATTAAAAATGTCTTAATACTTAGTACATCTTAATATTACTGTTTTTTATAGTTATATTAAATTCAAGATTTTAACTTTGAATGCACATTTTTATATTTATTGGAATCATATTCAGCATCATCGGTCACAATTTTGCAAACCTCCATTTAGTTTATATTATACGCAAATAAAGAGATGGATCCGGTTTTAAAACGCAGATTTGATGGTATTAACTTGTATAATGTCAAATGATTAATCATGATTAATTGCATCCAAAATAGAAGTTTATATTTACATAATTAACATAATTTTTTTTAATGCAGCTTATACATTTTTACAGTATGTCCTATAATATTTTTCTTCTGGAGAAAAACTTATTTGTTTAATTTCGGCTAGAATAAAAGCAGTTTTTAATTGTTTTAAAGCCATTTCAAGGTCAATATTGTTAGTCGCCTTAAGCAATATTAGTTTTGGATTGTCTCCAGAACAAACCACTGTTATACAATGACTTGCTTAATTACCCTAACTTTACCCTAATTACCCTAGTAAAGCCTTTAAATGTGACTTTAAGCTGAACACTAGTGTCTTGAAGAATATCTAGTCTAATATTATTTACTGTCATCATGACAAAAAGAAAAGAAATCAGTTATTTGAAATGAGTTATTAAAACTATATGTTTAGAAATGTGTTGGAAAAATCTGCTCTGTAACACAGAAATTTAGTTTAAAATATAGAGGAATTCAAATTTAACAGGAGGGCTATTAATTATGACTTCAACTTTATATACAAAATACAAACTTTTATTGAGATGTGATTAATCATAATTAATCATTTGTCAGCACTAAAAATATTGCTTTAAATGATGCATGTGAGAACTGATAACCTAAATAACACAAGCCAAATGTCCATCAACTCCTTTTGCCCAGAAAAAATACACAAAGATGAATCAAATGATATTAAAATGTTCATTTCAGAAGAAAAAAGCAAAAGGAAGTGACTGTAGAAACACATCAGAAACCCACAACAGGAGCCTCCAGAGCAGATCATCATGTCACTGATTATAATGGGAGTGAAGCAGTTGTGCAGCACAGTGTGAGTCCAGTTCAACACACTTCACTCATCTGTAATTCTGTCAAATGATGCAGTATTTTTTGCTCAGTCGACCACCATCAGCATTCTTCACCGGGTCACCTTATTATTAGCGCAGCGTTCCTGCTCAAGAATAACCCCATTACCCATGAACCCCGTCTGTCACTCACTGTGTGTTGATGACCAGTCGGTCCCACTGGCCTTTAATATCATCTTCTGACGGCTGTTCAGTGATGTACAGGCCGTCAAACTCCAGCTTCCTGGCCACTTCCTTCTCACGCTTGAAAATCACCAGAGGAACCTTGAGGAGAAACACAGTGGAAAGCGCCATCACTCACTTTTTAATGCATCACAGCTTAGTCTCTAATTTATCAGGGGTTGACACAGTGGAATGAATCGCCAAGGTGGATGCCCTTCCAACACTCACACACACACACACTAAGGACTATTTAGCTTACCCAATTTCCCTATAGCACATGTGTTTGGACTGCAAGGGAAATTGGAGTTCCCAGATGAAACGCATAATAACACGTGGAGAACATGCAAACTCCACACAGAAATGAAGCTGGGACTCGAACCAGCGACCTTCAATTCAATTCAATTCAGCTTTATTTGTATATCGCTTTTACATTGTAGATTGTGTCAAAGCAGCTTCACATAAATGGTCATAGTAACTGGAACAGTGTAGTTCAGTTTTTAGTGTTTAAGTTCAGTTCAGTTTAGCTCAGTTCAGTGTGATTTAATCATTACTGAGAGTTCAAACACTGAAGAGCAAATTCATCGATGCGTAGCTCAACCAATACTGAACCTTGCGAGCCAGACCTTCTTGCTGTGAGGCCACAGTGCTAACCACTGAGCCACTGTGCCACCCCAAACATATATTTGTAACTAATAAATAACGAACATATACACGTAAGCGGGGTGTGTATAATGGCCAGGTATGGGTGGTTTTCTGGGAGACAGGGTGGGATTAAGGTCCATTACGGTGTTCCTTTCAGTTTTACTAATTGAATCCACATTTCTTTATTTTTATTGTCATTTTCATTCATTCATTTTCTTGTCGGCTTAGTCCCTTTATTAATCCGGGGTCGCCACAGCGGAATGAACCGCCAACTTATCCAGCAAGTTTTTACACAGCGGATGCCCTTCCAGCTGCAACCCATCTCTGGGAAACATCCACACTCACATTGTTGCATGTCTTTGGGCTGTGGGGAAAACCGGAGCACCCGGAGGAAACCCACACGAAGGCAGGGAGAACATGCAAACTCCACACAGAAAGGCCAACTGAGCCGAGGTTCGAACCAGCGACCCAGCGACCTTCTTGCTGTGAGGCGACAGCACTACCTACTGCACCACTGCTTTTTCCCTCTCTTTCTTTCTATTTGTTTATTTTTATTCCTTAAAATGTTAATCAATCCAATTTGTTTGCTCATGACACAGACAGATACACATTAACAAACACAGACAGACCCACACACACGGCTCTATTTTAACGATGTAAGCGCAAAGTCTAAAGCGCATGGAGCAAAAGCATTAAAAGCACGTCTGAATCCACTTTAGCTATTTTAAGGATGGATAACAGGATGGTTTAACAGGGTTGAGCTTATTCTCTTAATGAGTTCTGGATGTGTTTTGAGCCTGACGTGCATAAAACTAATCAGAGTCTCATCTCCCATTCCCTTCAAGAGTCAGTTGCGTCGTGCCATGGTGCATTTGCTATTTACATGCGGCGGACTTTGTAAGAGGAAAAACGGAACGCTTCACTAGCGAGAACACAGTTAAACAGAGCATCTGCAGCGCGAGGATAAAGAACGAGCCTCCTCCATTCAGCCTCTTTACTTTCTCTTTACTCCTTTACTTTGGTGGAGTGAGTAAACGGTGGAAACTCACTCCACTCAACACATCCATAAGCCCACATATTTAAAAATATGTTAAGTGCAAAGATTTGTGTCAAAACTATTTCTAAATTCAGTTCTAATCTCCAGCAAAGGAATAAATGAACAATAATAATGAAGTGTGGTCAGAAAACTTATATCTAAACACACCTCCTGTTCTTATCCCCATATGGTGATACAGACGTCTCCGAAACCCCACAGATGGACAAATCTAAACGTGTTTTTTTAAGGAAAATATAAATCTGCATATAATAAAGGCATGGAGGTGAAGAAGGCATAGAGGCAGTGGTGTTTATATTGATGTAGAAAATCATCAATTCTGTAATATTTTAATCCTTTAATTGTTTTCATCTGTAAAGATGTTTGTGTGTTGCTGTTCATCCTGTGTGTATTCAGCAGTGTGTAAGTGTTTGGACCTGCATAGGCGCATAACTAATGTGCTCTGCTGGACTTTAGAGATCCATGATCAATGAGCACTAACACACCTCCTTTATAAACCAGAACACACATAAGTCCACAAAGTGGTGGAAATGGATGTGTTATTTAAACAATGTGGCGCAAAACGGGAAAATTAGTTGCGCTGATCTTAAAATAGCAACAAATAGCTCCAAACACGTCTTGTGCCTTATTGCACCGGGTGTACAGTATAATAGGGCCCATATAGATAGACATACACACACAAGAATACACACATACACAAAGACAGACAGACATACACACAGAGACACTTTTTTGTAGTTATATATATCGTTTTACGATTTATTGCGATGCAAAAATGTCACAATATGCATCGTGGCGTTATGACGATTTCATTACGATATGACGTCCGTTTTCTCTTATTAGTTGAGCTGTTTGCACGTGAGCTACGTTCCACCTGCTGTCGCACGTGAGTTCAGATTGCAGCAGCAGTAATGTTAGCAGACCAAGATGAGTGGAGCTGAAATAGAGGATGGCCCATCTTCTCAAAATCAGACGTCTGGCAACATTTCGGTTGTACAGTCATTGCTTTAGACTCGTCCGCTTTTGACACGCATACTGGGTCAAACATCCTAAGTTTTGAAGTCTTCACAGTGATTTTCATACTTTGCACAGCGACAGGGATACCTCCTAATGGTGTTGAGAGAGTCACATGCTGTATTTATAAGGTACAATTCACCCTAAATATCATTCTGTCTTCATATAATGTTCCCGCCGCAAAATCACACATGACGTGAGCTGACCGTGAGCTGTTACTACAGAGGGCGGACTGATAGAGGCGCGCGTATGGCAAGCCGTTTTAGCATTTAAACCTTTGTTCTGACTATCCATAAATATATTTAGAGATATCTCTAATTATATTTTGACTAGTCATAATTATAATTCGACTAGTCAGAATGACAATTAGAGATATCTGCAATTACAATTGCACTAGTAAGAAATCAGATTGGAGATATCTGCAAATATATTATGACTAGTCATATTCCTCCATTGACTTCCATTGAAAAATATTTGCAGATATCTCTAAATGAGTTTTGACTAGTCACAATTGTAATTAGAGATATCTCTAAATGAATTTAATTAAATATGAATTAAATACCTGGAAATGTGGATTTTTTTTTGCACACACAAAAAACGCAAGTGACCAAGCAAAGCCTTAAGCTCTTACTGTTAAATTCAATTGAATAGAAAGCTTTTTTTTTTTTTTTTGCACCTTTACTTAAATTGTTCCTTAATTTTGTCTCTGTCATTTCAATAATATTTTTAAGAAGTTTTTAAATTGTTTTATTTTCCAGAAACAGGCCTGTTTAATTTATTTTCTTAAAGAAGGTTCAGTTTAACAAGTTGAAACATAAGAAATACATAAAAAATGGTTTACTTGGTAAAATTAGCATTTCAGTTTATTTTTCAATTTTTATTCCAAATATCATGATACATATCGAATCGTGAACATTATACCGTGATACACATCGTATCGTGAGCTGAGTGTATCGTTACACCCCTAATATATATATATACAGGGCTTTACATTAACTTTCTTAATTACCGGCCACTGTGGCAAGTAGTTTTCCAATGTTACTAGCCACTCTGCATTTTCACTAGCCACAATTTTGTTGTTGGGAAAATATATTTTATATGCATAAATTTGACGTTGACATGCTAAAATGACTTGATTTAAATTATGTGTTATGTCCACATGCCTCCTCATTCATTTCACTTTTTGTGTGTCGAGTATGAGCTTGCTCAATGAGCATGAGCAAATGGGTCATTATAAATGGGTGTTTTATTGCAATTAGTTTTTATTTTACATGACTTTTTTTAGAGCTAAAAATTAACGATTTACCAAATTTCTCTCTATCACCACACGAAACAATAATTATTTCTTATAGCCACAAATTTTTAATGTGTCAAAACAAGCTAAATATAACTGTTTACTAAACTTTTTATTTAACAAAACATTTCTTAAAAAAAAAGAAAAGCAATTGACTTTTAAAAAATATCTATTGTCATGTATCAAAAATATGCACAGTAATCTGTCATGGCTAAAGATCTCTTGAATCACCAGTTAACTGCACATAAATGGAGAGTTCATCTCCCATTGAAGCAATGTTGTAAAAAAATGATAATAATTAAACCATTTTAACAAAAATAAAAGCAAATAAAACCGTAAGCAAGTAAAAGCAGGTGAATAATATCGTGTGTGATAATGAAAGGATGATCACATGCACAGGGTTAACTTTAGGCCATTCAATAATCTGTTCAAAGTGAAAGCAACCGGTGCTGCGGGTGCATGTTCATCACTTTTTGTCTAGTTTATTTGAAAGAGAACCGATGACAGTTGCGTTTCCAGAACCTGTTCCAGACACAGTTGCTTCAAGATTCGGGAGCGCACTCGTTAAGCAGTCGCGCGCATCAAATCAGCGGTTAGCGTGAGTGATCATCATCCTCTCATTCGGTATTCACTTGTTTTCTTCTGCTTGCATGAACACAATTATTTTACTTCTCAACTCTAAGATCAGATTTGCACGCATTTTGGGTCATCCTTATATTGTCGAAGCCTGCTTTACGGAAATTTATTTTCAACCAGCCAAAGTGGCTAGTGGGATTGTCTGTCTAACCCGCCAAAGCTGAAATCTACCCGCATTTGGCGGGTGTTAATGTAAAGCCCTGTATATATATATATATATATATATATATATATATATATATATATATATATATATATATATATATATATATGTATGTATATATACTCAGATTATTTTATATTCCGTTCCTACCAACAGCACCTTATAAACAATAACTGGAGCATTTATTGAAAGCCCTCACGACCGACACTGCCGGGCATTTCATCTTTTATGTAAATCTGCCAGGTTTATTGTTTCAATAACTGGATTTGATTAGAATAAATGAAACTTGATGTCTTGCTTTCATTATGAGGATCCAGTTGAGCTGAAATGTGTCTTGTGTGAATAATAGAGGGCAGCGCTTCTGCTCGCATCTGTCGAACAGCACAATCAAATCATCAGCCTTCAGGAGACATCCAGAAAAGCACTAACAAATATTCTGATGACGTATTACCACCAAACCTGCCCCCAATCCTACCCGTATCCCACCTCAAGACCACCAGAAGTGTTCTGCAATACATTATGAACACAGTGAGTCCATTGTATTTATTTTTTAATTCAAGTTCATAGTAGTTAAGGCTGCTCAATATTAATTGTAACCGTTATTATTCTATTGTTGCGAGCCAAATGTTGGAAAGGGTGTCATTAAAAGTTCAGGACCAGTGTCATGGTTGTGAACGCATTTGCCAATCACCACCTTCCCTCTGGTCCTTTTTTTGCAAACTGAAATACGGTCAGAGTAGGTTTACTCTCACGGAATGAAGATTTCTGACGGCAGCGAAGCAGGGATCTGACAGACCTTTAAGCAGTAGTAGCCGATGATGCAGAAGAAGGAGATGACGGTGTGCAGGATGGCAAGGATCCTCAGCGTGGGCTCCATGTAGCCGCTGCTCTCCTCCAGCACAAAGTGAACAGTGACGGGCCGAGAGCTGGAGCCGCTCAGAGGATCCCACTGCACGCTGGTGTCTGAGGACGCGCTGAATAACACCTCCTTCCCCTCCGTCACGGCAGAGGATGTGGATACCTGCACACACACAAACAAACATTGACCGTCAGCATTAACCAGAACTGTGTTGGGCTGCCGGAGATGACTATAAATATATACACACTCACCGGCCACTTTATTAGGTACACCTGTCCAACTGCTCGTTAATGTGAATTTCTAATCAGCCAATCAAATGGCAGCAGCTCAATCCATTTAGGCATGTAGACATGGTCAAGATGATCTGCTGCAGTTCAAAGCGAGCATCAGAATGGGGAAGAAAGGGGATTTAAGTGACTTTGAACGTGGCATGGTTGTTGGTGCCAGACAGGCTGGTCTGAGTATTTCAGAAACTGCTGATCTACTAGGATTTTCATGCACAACCATCTCTATGGTTTAATAAAGAATGGTCAGAAGCAGAGAAAACATCCAGTGGTGGTGGTGGTGTAAAGGTATAATTTTTTTGGCACACTTTGAGCCTATTAGTACCAATTGAGCATCGTGTCAACACCACAGCCTACCCGAGTATAATTGACCATGTCCATCTCTTTATGACCACAGTTTCTCCATCTTCTGATGGCTACTTCCAGCAGAATAATACGCCATAAACTGTGAATCATCTCAGACTGGTTTCTTGAACATCACAATGAGTTCACAGTACTCAGATGGCCTCCACAGTCACCAGATCTCAATCCAATAGAGCAGCTTTTGGATGTGGTGGAACGGGAGATTAGCAACTGTGTGATGCTATCATGTCAATATGGGGCAAAATCTCTGAGGATTATTTCCAGTAGCTTGTTGAATCTCTGCCATGAAGGATTAAGGCAGTTCTGAAGGCAAAAGTGGTCCAACCTGTTTCAAATAGTAAGGTGTACCTAATAAAGTGGCCGGTGAGCGTATAACAATAAATACATTTGCATCTACACAAATAAAAAATACCTATCTGTTTATTTTCAGCTTATGCATTTAATTTGGCATTGCCCTCCTTTGACCAGAAGGTTGTTTGACCATATGATGCATAAAATACACAACAAGGGAAACACTTTGATTCATCATCTTATGAATTCAAAAGGATTTCTGAGACGTGAGTGTTTTATTACTTTTAATTACAATGTTAAGTGATATTGTGGTAAATCAGAGGGTGTGCTTAAATATTCCACCAAGAATAAATAAGTAAATTAAGTTTCTTAAGTAAACACTAAAGGGTCAGTTCACCCAACAATAGAAATGACCTCATCATTTATTCTCCATGTGGCTTTAAACCTTTATGAGTTTCTTCCATGGAACACAAAAATAAGATAAGATATAGAAGTAAATTAGATATAGAAGAATGCTGGTTACTGGGACTACTAGGACTTACTAAGGATGTCAATGGGTGCACACAACAAGCATTCCTCAAAATACAGTTGAAACCGGACGCTTACATACACTCTAAAAAAAAGGAACATAACCAATTTTTTTTAAATGTCTAATGGTAAATCATATTAAACGTTTACTATTTTTGTATTATTTTTGTATGGAGAATTTTGTATTAATTTCTAGACAGTCAAAAGTTTACACACATTTCCTTGGTATTTTTCAGCTTTGCTTTTAAACTGTATAACTTTGGTCAAATGTTTTGGGTCTCCTTCCACAAGCTTCTCTCAATAGTTTGCAGGAATTTTGGCCCATTCCTCCTGACAGAATTGCTGTAACTGAGTCAGATTTTTCTCGCTCGCACAAGCTTTTTCAACTCTGCCCACAGATTTTCTACAGGATTGAGATCAGGGCTTTATGATGGCCACTCCAAAACATTCACTCTGTTGTCCTTAAAGCACATTTTCACTAATTTGGCTGTGTGCTTAGGGTCATGGTCTGTTGGAAGAGCCATTTGTGGCCAAGTTGTAATCTCCTGGCTGATTTCTTGAGATGTTGCTTCAGTATTTCTCCATAATGTTCTTTCTTCATGATGCCATCTATGCTGTCAAGTGGACCAGTCCCTCCTGCAGCAAAACAGCCCCACAACATGATGCTGCCGCCCCCATACTTCACAGTTGGGATGGTGTTCTAGGCTTGTGCGCTTTCCCCTTTGTCCTCATAATGTAACACTGCTCATTCAGGCCAAACATTTCAATCTTAGCTCCATCAGAGCACAGGACATGTTTCCAAACATGAGTCTTTCCCCAGTGTGATTTAGCTAATTGTAATCTGGCTTTGTTGTTGATTCTGGCTTGTTGATTCTCCATGTTGTCACACAAGGAAGCAGTGTGTTTGAGCTTTTCCTTCAACACTATTCTACAGTTGTGCCTCACATTAACTCAAATGTTGTCAATTAGCCAATCAGAAACTTCCAAAACCTTGACATCATCATCAGAGCTTTTCCAGAGGCAGAATAATCTTATTGTGTGTAAACTTGACTTTCAAGAAGAGTTATAACAATTTCTCAATCAATATCTCTCTCATTATTCTGCTGTTAATCAGAACAGAAACTAATGTGATCCTCCTAACTTACCTAAAAGAGGAAAAGTTTAGTCACATTAACATCTGACTCTTTTTAAATGGTTATGTGCCTTTTTATAGTGTGTGTAAACTTCTGCTTTCAACAGTATCTTCATTTGCGTTCAACAGAAAACAGAAACTCAAACAGGTTTTAAACAAGTGAAGGGTGAGAAATGATGGCAGAGTTTTCATTTTGGGTTGAAGTATCTCTTAAGTCATGTCATAACGAAACACTAAAGCGTGACTTACCTTGTAAAACAGCAGAATGAAATTAATCGCGAAGGCCACAAACAACGCCAACATTCTCATGTTGTAGAAATTTCGTGCAAAATAGTTCTGCAGGAGAAGAGAGAGAGACACAGTGTCAGACGTGGCTCTATGAAGCGTCTGATTTCGTGCACACAGCAGGACATTATGAGGCATAAACACAAGATGTGGCAGCTCTCACCAGCAGCTTGCGTTGGTAAGCGATGATCTTCTTCCAGAAGGCCGACTCCTGTAGATCCGGCTCGTAGTGCTGTCTGACCTTCCGCTTCACCGCTTCCTCCTTCTTCTTCTGTGCTTTCTCTACATTTTCACCTCTACAAAGGAGCATAAATAAAAACTCATGAAAATATGATAATCACAACATCTGTTGTTTTTCTTTTTCTTTCAAACAACAAGTTACCACTGTCCCCTCACAGCAAGAAGGTCGCTGATTCGAGTTCTGGCTGGGTCAGTTGGCATTTCTGTGTGGAGTTTGCATGCTCTCCTCGTGCAGCAGATTCAAATGTTATCACTTGATTGAATGGGTGTTATCAGTGGATATCAGCGGATAAATATGAGCCAGTAGTAGGCTCAGAAGGCTGTTATCATCCATCCGCATGGTTAATCACCTATAGATCACATACAGCTGCAGTCGGATGTTAACGAGAATTATTTAGATCATTTATTAAATTTCACATTAATTGTATTTTTGTACGGTGGCGCAGTGGGTGGCACAATCGCCTCACATTAAGAAGGTCACTGGTTCGAGCCTCTGCTGGGTCAGTTGATGTTTCTGTGTGGAGTTTGCATGTTCTCTCCAGTTCGCGTAGGTTTCCTCCAGGTGCTCTGGTTTCCCCCACAAGTCCAAAGACATGAGTATAGGTGAATTGGGTATGCTAAAATTGTCCCTAGTGAATGAGTGTGTATGGGTGTTTCCCAGTGATGACTTGCAGCTGGAAGGCCATCCGCTGTGTAAAACATATGCTAGATAAGTTGGCGGTTCATTCCACAGTGACGATCCCTGATTAATAAAGGGAATAAGCCGAAAAGAAAATGAATGAATGAATTGTATTTCTTATGTCTACTCCTACCCCAACCCTAAACAACAAAGTAATGTAAAAACAGATCTGGATGTGGAGTTTTCTCTAATAGTAATGCTGATAAACTATGTGGATGGATGATCACAGCCTTTTGAGGCTACTAGTAGTCACAGAAGGGCCCTTCTGGCCCATATCTATCAGCTGATAACCAACGATAAGGCCCATTCAATCGAGTGATAACACTCAAATCAGTGGCCCTGTGTTGGTGTGGGTTTCCTCCGGGTGCTCCGGTTTCCTTCACAGTCCAAACACATCCACTATAGGGGAATTGGGTAGGCTAAATTGGCCATAGTGTATGAGTGTATGTAAATAAGTGTGCATAGGTTTTTTCCCAGTACTACTGTAGGTTGCTGCTGGTAGGCCATCCGCTGTATAAAACATATGTTGGATAAGTAGGCGGTTCATTCCGCTGTGGCGACCTCTGATAAATAAGCTGAAGGAAAATGAATGAACGAATGAATGTACCAGCAAATCCCTAAAGGGATGGTTCATCCAAAAATGAAAATGATCTCATACTTTATTCCTCCTCATGTAATTTTAAATCTTACAGTCGAGACTACGCCAGAAGAGTCCCAATTTAAATAGGAAAATTATTAAAACTCTTTGGTCATTTTTTGAGGGAGATGCTAATGGTCTAATCCGATTCAATGATCTATGCTAAGCTAAGTTAAAAGTGCTACCAGCACACTGCAAAAAAAGCTTTTCTTACTTCAATTTTTGTCTTGTTTCTAATCCAAATATCTAAAAGTTCTTAAATTAAGAAGCATTTACTAGACAAGCAACAAAATATTGTCTTGTTTTTAGACATGTGCTCTGAGTATGGTCTTGAACGTGACATTTCATATAATCCTAGTAAGAGTGTGGTTGTAAGCTGCAAAACTTGAGAATTTTACTATGGAGACCTACATGGTTAAGTGCAAGTGAAATGTTTGTTAGTGTTAGAGTGATCACTTTTAAAGCACTGTGATTGAATTTTATGTGTAAATTCTATCTCCCTATTTAATGCTTACACACTGTAAAAAACACAGGGTTAGAAACTATGGAAGGTAAATCCTGCCAATTTTAAATCAATCAAATAAACATTGGAAATGAAAATGAAAATCAGATTAACAATTTCATTTTAAAACACTGTTCGCAAAATATCTGCCAAAATTGAAAACGAATTGAAATTATTTCATTTTAATTTTAATTTTTACTTTGACAACACATCGTCCCTGTCAAATTGATAATTAAAATGAAGTTGCCAATTTAACATTTCATTTCCACTGCATTTCCACGTCAAGACTGCCAATATTAAAATAAAAAGCCAACCTGAAAAATAAAATGCAAACACAATTTTTACAAAGCGTGTTATTAATGTTCACGCTATAATAGTGACACAATTCAATTGAAAACATAAAATTTAAGCTTTCCTTTTATTGACACTTTTTCATTTCAGTTTTGGACGTTTATGATTTAAAATTGGCAGGATTTACCTTCCATAAGAAACTACCCAAATTGGGTTCTTTTTAACCCTGCTGCTGGGTAAATATGGGACAGAACACATCAGGGGTTAAATTAAACCAAGTAATTGGGTTTTTATTTTTAACCCTATAATTTGGGGTTTTCTACCCAATAATTGGTTATTTTTACTTAAAGGGCCATGAAACCCCCTCGTTTCAGCAGGGTGTTTTTACACCTCTACTGTGGAAAAAGTCAGAAAAGTGGGCGTGTCCAGCTCTGTTTGGGGGGAGTATCAGAGGAACTAAAGAGGGAGGGTGTGGAAGTGTCTATTTGGGCACCCGCTGAGTTTCACACATACACACAGAGGGGAGAAAGTGACTGTGTTTACATGGACATCTGTAGTCGAATTATTTGCCAAATTATTAAATGTTGGACTTTAACTGCAGTTTGGCTCTTTCATTCAGGGAATTCATTCATGCCCCTCGCGACAAACGAGATATTTGATTCGAGGATCTGCTCTAAGCGTGTATTTTTCATGCAATGTTTGATACCGCACGGCGAATGAGAGAAAAAAACCCTCCGCATTTCCCGGAAACTTAGATCCACACAGCAGGTAGTGTCAGAAAGCCGCGTGTGTTATTCCGGTCACAAAATGTGGTGAAAATCCTACACGAGGTTAAAGTTTGGTTGTGGTGCTAACATGTTTACACTCGGTGCAATAGTTAACTTAGTTCGATACGAACAAACTGATTAAACAAAGAGCACTGGTCGCTCACTTACCAAATCTGTAGAGACAGGACAATCACCAGCAACTAGAGCCGCGTCTTTATTAAGAGGAGACTACAAGCGAATCCGGATCTCAGCGTTTGCAGATGAGAACAGCTCTCAGGTAAACAATAATCCTCCTTAGACACGTAAGTTATTGTTGTCGAGCGTCGCGTACACTGTTAATCCACACGTGACTCCAGCTGAGCTCTCACAGAGAGAAAATGAAAACAAAACTTCACTGCAGCAAACTATAAAAGCAACACTTCACGCTTGTTTTGCCAACACAACGCGGCGTCTCTGTCGTCTAAACACTGTGACAGTAATGAATATTAATGAAGCTGCACAATAGAGCGCGCTGATTGGTTTGCACCAAGCTTTACTCATGCATTAATGCAGCACACTGTAAGATGTAATAAGACTCACTCTGGCACAGACGTCCAGTCTGCACGCTGGAATACACGCTATTATCTCATGACCGTGACGCAGCTTCAAAAATTCGTTGTAAACCGGAAGTACGAACTTGCTTGAAATAACGCAAAAACAACCAATTTACACTTTTTAGTGAAATATAGGTTTCCTAATAGTGTTTTTAGCAGTGTGGGACACATATACCACTGTCAACAGCTCAACACATGTGCTCTGGTGTTTCGTGACCCTTTAAATAATAAGTTAATTTAATCTAAAAATGCCTGCGAAAGATGACCCAGCAATTGTGTGGTTTTGACTCGGCATCCCTGAAGTACGGTGGGGGGTGTGCAGCTTTGATTACAGGTGTACAAAAGGTAGTAAGAAATTATTTCAGAAAGGCTGATTAAGGGCTGCTATGGGCATGAATCTCATTTTAATCATCTGCAAACGCAAGGAATCTAAGTTTATGTTACACTATTTTCAGTGCATTTAAACAAATTAGTACACAATATGTGGTATCCCAGTCAGCCCCTGCTGTGAGTTGATTTGACCCAAAGAGCTGGATTGAAACTACCCAAGACTCTGAAAACAACCCCCAAAAATCACCCAAATGCCTAAAATAACCCCATATTTTTAGAGTGCAGCAATATTAATGCTGTGGGTTTATAAAACATATAGGTCAGTAGTACACACTTAGATTAGAGCTGTGGAGACAAGTTTGATATGACATGATAACATCATCAAGACTTACTCGGCTTTCTCAGGCACTGATTTGGTCTCCTCTGCAGCATCATTGTTGTCCGTTGAAGAGGAAGAGCCCTTCGTCTGACAGAACCAACAACACTGGTGTTAAAACCGTACTTCCCGATACAATATTACTTAATAACATCATCAAATCCCTTACATGGTGTCGTCTGCGGAGTTCAGGTGAGGGTGTGGGTGGCGGAGGGACGGGTGTGTTGAGCAGATCCGTCAGGCTGGCGTTGGGATTGTGCGGCATCAGCTTATACTGTCCTCCTTCTCTCTTCAGATCCAGACCAAAGATATCAGACAGCAGATCTGTTTCATCGGTGGCTACAGTCAGGTCGGCCAGGTCTTCCTCAGGTGAGGTTTTATCCACAGGTTTCTTCTCGCCATCTTCCATCTCTCCTCTCACCTCATCTTGTGTCGGGTCAGGCATGTTGGCCAGGAGCTCCGACACCTTCATGGTCTTTGCTCCCTCTACAAGACTCCCTCCAAGAAAGCTGTTGTATATAATCCTGAAAAACCCTCGCGCAACACTGAATGCAAAGTGCAGCAGGCCGAGTAGGACACTCCAGTAGAAGGACACCAGAGTGGTCACCATGTCCTTCACAGTCATCTTCTTGGCCTTCTTCACTTGTTTCTTCAGACTTTTCATGGACAGCACTTTCATTAACAGCATCACATTGTAACGTAGCGCAAACAGAGCCGTTCTCACAGTGGTGATGGAGAAGAAGCCCATTTCTGGAGTCTCCTCTTCAGGTTTCTCCCTCTCGCTGTCCTCTTTGCTAGCGGATCGTTCACCGGCGTCAGACATCCGCGCTGCTAACTGCATCTCAAAGATGGTGTCTTCACAGAAGTTCACGAAGAGCTCCATTTTTTCCTTTTCACCGCCTTCATTGACCACATCAAAGATGAACTGTCGCTTAGACTCTTTGACTTGTGGTTTTTCCCATTGTGTGCGACTGGATTCGCTAATCTCGAAGTACACTCGCTCGATTCTCTTGGCGCTGCCCATGATCTCGATGCGCCCTAGATAGGGCTGGAAATAATTCAGCACGCTCTCCGCCAACTCCAGGAACGTCTGGAGGCGAGAATCATGCGGCATGTGCTCTGAGAGATTGGTTAGAAGAACAGCCACGTTAAAACCGATATCCTTCGCCGGTTCGTGAAATCGTTCGACGAACTCTTCGTAGTCTAAGAGCTCATTCTCATCTGTTTCCGCACAGGAGAGCAGGAACTCCGTCTCGGATTGGGTGTAGTGCTTATGGCTCTCCATTGCCTTGTGGAAATCTCGTTTGGAAATGACGCCTTTGCCATCGGGGTCGTACTCTTTGAAGGCGTCCGACGACGTCAGGTCTTTTAGTTTGAGGAACATGTCAAAGAACTTCAGGATCATCTCCACGTTATTCGAGGACTCCACTAACATGTCCACCATCTGCTTGCCAATAGTGCCATTCACAACATTTCCTGAATTAAAGAGAGGATTATTCATGATGAAAAAACTAATTTGAACAGATTTATGTGTGTTACACGTTAATTACGACAGCATTAGCATCTGTTAGTGAACTTTACTTATAAACTAATTTCAAGAGGACCAATCAGACGATTCCTAAGTCACTATAAATACCTTAAGTTCCGTATCACAGCCATCTTCGTTTTGAAGAATCCCCCCTTCCACCCTTACTCCTCCTCCTTTCCTATATGGGTGGCACGGTGGCTCAGTGGTTAGCCCTGTTGCCTCACAGCAAGAACTTCACTGGTTCTAGTCCTTACCAAGCCAGCCATTTCCTTGCGGACGTTACACGTTCTCCCCGTGTTCCCCGGTTTCCTCCCACCATCCAAAAACTTACAACGTAAGTTAATTGACTAATCCAAATCAGCACCATAGACATGCTCCAAGTAAGTAGTTATCTCTTAAGAGCGATCACTATCTGTTCATTAGCTACTACAGCAGGGGAGTTCTCCAGATCTACCTGAGCTCAAACTCCCCTCTCGCCCTGCAACATGAGGGAGCCCCGGGCTTGAGGATCTTATGAGCTCAGATCTCTCTCCCGAGACAGCACGCCAAACACGCTTCATAATCAATCATCAGCTAAGTGAACTGTTGAAGCTTTAATTATAGGGTAGTGTTTCCCAACCCTGTTCCTGAAGGCACACCAACAGTACATATTTCAAGCTCTCCCTAATCAAACACAACTGAATCAACTCAACAGAGCATTAGAAGAGACTCCAAAACCACAAATGAATAGGTCAGATAAGGGAGACATGTAAAATATGTACTGTTTGTGTGCCTCATGGAACAGGGTTGGGAAACACTGTTGTAGGGAATAAGTGGCTAATTTTAAGCTTTTTTCCCCACTAATTTCATACCCTGGGTTTTAAATCTATTTCTTTGACACTTATTCAAAAAAAAATCGATTGATTCTGTGATTAAAGCAAGTTTTAGCTTCGCCTTCTCTCTAAAGTCAAGCCCTGCCTGGGCAAGGGTGATCTTGAGAAAGTCATCCATGCTTTTGTTAGTTGGCGTTTGGACTACTGTAATGCACTTTATGTTGGAGTTAACAGTCATGTCTTCATTATTTGCAGCATGTGCAAAATCCTGCTGCTCGCATGTCAACTAGCAGTCGGAAAAACGAACATAGTACACCAATTCGGCTCCCTGTTACGTTTAGAATTGATTTTAAACTTTTGATTCGTTTTTAATGCCGTCAATGGCCTTGCTTCTACTTATTTACGCGAAACTTGCACATTCACAAACAGGGGCGCAACTACACATATACTGAGAGGTATGCGGGTTCAAGTTTTGTAACTAAAATAAAATAGTTTTGAACAAAAAAAGTTACCAAAAGGCCTGATGTATCAATATGACACATAATAAATTTATTAAAACATGTATATTGTATAAAATGGATTTTGATAGAAGGATTAAAAACATTTCAGTTCCAAAAAATGTGAATATTCGGACAATTTGTTCATGTGTCAACTTTAACAGGGTTAAGAATCATTATAATCAAGTATATAATATTTATATAGGTGAATTTTTAATCCAAATATTTTATCTGAAATATCGGTTTATGTGAAATAGGTCTGTACTTACATAAACATACATTTTGTGTGATCCCTCTTATTTAGGCAAAATAATTAAA
The DNA here is from genome assembly GCF_052040795.2 of Danio rerio. Taxonomy (NCBI): domain Eukaryota; kingdom Metazoa; phylum Chordata; class Actinopteri; order Cypriniformes; family Danionidae; genus Danio; species Danio rerio. The sequence continues at coordinate 49,937,082 of NC_141032.1, read as the reverse complement.
TAATTAATAATAAATAAAGAAAAAAATTCAGATTAATCTTATAACTTTTGACCTCAACTGTACTGTATGTATGATTTGACAGTTTTATTTTGATAAAAATTGTAAAAAAAAATCTAAAGTTACATTTACATGAACACTTTACACTTGGCTCTGCGACTGCATGTTATTGTGTTGATTTTGAATTAAAATGTGTGTGCCAACGTATGCAACTCATGGTATAATTTTTTATTTATTAAAATACAATATTATACTCATACAAAATGCAAAAAAAAAAACATTTTTAACAAAACATATTTATTTATTTATTTTTTTTATTTGAAACTTTTAGTAAGGATAATTTCAAAAATAGTTTTGGCACAATGGCGCCCCCCCATGTGTGGCGCCCCTATGCGCCGCATATACTGCATACCCCCTTTTTGCGCCACTGTTCACAAACCCAGCAGAGCATTGCGATCTGCTGACCAATTTCTGCTTGAAATCCCTCGGTTAAGATACAAGCAGTGGGGTGACTGCTCTTATGCAGTGGCAGGTCCTAGACTCTGGAATACCCTTCCTATTGAGCTTCGTACAATCACTGACCAGCCACTTTTCAAAGCCAAGCTTAAGACCCCCTTGTTTAAAACAACACAGGCTCATTCTGAAAACGTAGTCCAGTGGACGTTTCTGGAGGCCGCGAATTATGACTCGGTGGTCTGCATTTAATTTTTTTTAAGCGAACGATGCGGCGCGGTATGACGCCGTTACTTTCGGTGCTTACCGGCTGACCGCTTACCGCCTTGTGGAGGGCTTTCCTGCTGCAACAAGTTTGTTGTCCACAACGACAGCGACCGGGTCTACGGAAGAGCAGTTCCAGAAATCAGGTAAGACAAAAACAGAATCCCAAAAATAAAATGAACGTGTAAATAACAGGATTGAGAATGCGGTAAAAATCCGAAAACGTGGTAAAAATCAGACGAGGGATTTTCTTTTTCTGGACGGCTTTTGTAAATCGTTGGTAAAATTGGTTGGGTTTAGGGAAGGAGGAGGGTGGTCAGTCGATTGGCTGCTTGCCCAGTCATGCAGTCAGTCAGATAGACGGTCAACCAACAGCGGCCTCTGGTGGGTTTACGCAGGAACAGCACGGGCACGAACGGAACTTGTGAGACATTTGAGATACGAAAAAGCACACACAGTCGTGGATTCACGAAAACAAAAACTGCAAAAATACGTACTTCCCAGGACGTATTTCGCAGTCTCCAGAAATGTCCACGGGACTACGTTTTCAGAATGAGCCTGGGTTGGTTTAAAATGGCTTTTAATGCACAACGCTGACACTGTGTGCTTGTGTTTTAATTTTTGTTGTATTTTATTGATATTTTTTGTATTGTTTGGCATTGTATGCTTTTTATGTTGTGTGGCATAATTTGCTTTTACTTGTGTAAAGTACTTTGGTCAACCTTGGTTGAGGTAAAGTGCTATATAAATAAAAGTTATTAATTGATTGATTGATTGATTGATTGATTGATTGATTGATTGATTGATTGATTGATTGATTGATTGATTGATTGATTGATTTTTCAGTGACACCCACTGGTGTTGATGTAGCATAGGGACTGTGAATATGTCGTTGATGGGCCAGTGTCTAATTAATATTCATGAGACTGGGTTTTCTTATGCTATAAGAAGAGCTGATTCTAAATAATTGAGTTAAGCTAAGACAAGTAAGACTGTGCAGTAGTTAGGCGTTCATAATGGAACATGGGAGTATTGTCAGAAGTCCCACATCTGCCAGTTTATACTGGCAATTAAAACAAATGTGATGATATCAGCATTCCCAGCTTGCAATTTGAGCGCTGCTAAGTAGGTTTCTGAATACCAATGATTGGCTATTGTGTTCATATGCTCAACAGATAAGACTGGGATTGGCTCTAATGATCACAGGTTTACAGCAGTTCTAAAAGCGAACAGTTCAGTGTTTGAAATCTGCGGCTATCAGCTGATTGATACAGCATTCAAATGGTGATAGACACGGCTTTCAAACACTCCAGCGCCAGAGAGTAATTATATTAAAATATTTCATTTCTTCAGGTTTTACCTCTTTTTTGTCAGTATGGCAGATTACAAGATGCTGCGTTCAGCTTTCCACACCCATTTAAGTAGCTTTTTTTCTTAAATTAAGAGCTAAACTTAAATTTAAAAGGTCACTTAAGACCCTTTAAAGCCATGTTGACAAAATTGTTGGTACCCTTCAACTTAGTCCAGGTGAGTTTCATTGGTTTGCCTTTATTAATCCACATTTCAAAAGCAATATCTGATTTTTATTCATTTATTTTCAGCCATTTTTGATTAATCGTCACTTTTGTTTCTGTTTCAAGTTATTTCAGTGACCACTATGTTTTTTTTTTCTTCGATAGCAAGGTACCAACACTTCTTTCACATTTACATATTCCTGATCATGAACTATTTATTCACTCTGGTCAACTCACCTTCCAACATGGACAAGAGCATCACGACCATGTCCTTCTGAAGATCCATCAGCTCCTTCAGTAGCTCGATTTGGCTTGAGTCCTGCAGCATCAGCATATCACATTAACTTGCAAAAGCCCTGAGAGCAGGTAAACTAGGATTCAGATGTTATTAAGCAGATGTTTACCTGAGAGAGCTTCATCTGCATATGTGCAAAAACATGCAGGAAACCAACAACCGCATCCCACAGGCGACTGTGAGCCAGACTCTGCTGATTCCCGGTGCAGGGACCCTGAAAGCAAACACATAAAACTGTAATCCAAATTGTGGCGTTCTGGTGACTGTCGCTTTAAATTAAAACGAGAGTGCTCTTTTAAAAAGAGGGCGGAGCTACAGATGCCTGTGCACGATCATAGCAGCAGATTGACTCATGTTATCTCTGTCAAAATGTGTGCAGAGTCATTGTATGAGATATGTCAGTCTATTTGCTTCTGTCAGACATTTGATAATGTGAAAGTGTTCCTGTGTTCATTCCGAGTGCTCCTGAGTGGATTCTTGAGCACTGCTGATTGGCTATTGCATTCCCGATCTCAACAGATTTGGCTGTGATTGGCTCTAATGCTAACAGGTGTGCAAAAGGGCTTATATGGACACAGGAGCATTTGAAAGATGCGTCTATCAGCTGATCTGTCATGGAATTAAAATACTGACAGAATCGAATTTCAGATGCCTGTGCATCACCAGTACAGCATATTTAAAACAGGACTAACAATATCCCTGTTAAAATGTGTGCTTCAGTGTCAGTGTGTGCTTAATGCTTCTGTCAGTCTATGGAGACTCCTGTCGCCGTTCATTTGAGCTTCCTCTAAAACTCCACATCTATAATCCTCTTAGTCTATGCTGACATTATCTTCAGCAGCTCAAACAGTCTAAAGGAGAATGGACTGACGGCTGCTTCTCACTCAGGGCTGCTGTTTATGCTAATGAGGGAGAGATGGGCACTAGTGGGCGGGGCTTTCCCCCTCTGATGACACAGACAAAGGGAGAATGTCAAATCACTGTTTTTATCAAGTTTTTATATAAAAAACTGAATTAATTCATGTTTACTATTAGAGGATGGCTATATTCCAGAGTGATCTCACGAGGAAACGTAAGTATTTTACGTTTTGTCAGTTAAGTGGCTAATTCGTACGAAAAAGTACAATTTTAAAAAGGAGGCGTGGCACACAATCACAACCATCATTGGGGGATGAGCAAATCGTACTAAATTGTACGAATTAGATCGTACGAATTCATATGAATTAGCCACTAAATCAAAAAGTTACGAATTGCAGTGAGATTGCGTTGTTATATTCACACACTGCTGACAGAACACGGTGTTCAAACCCCTTATTAAAGTGATTTTGGCATAATAGGTTTAAATAAGTGCACTGTACCTGAATGTACTCTGTAAGAGTGTTGAAGACTTGTTTGGCTACATTGATTGCTTTGGAGAAATTGCGTTGTCCTTGTTCGTCAATGACGTCTTTCCCAGAGTAGTACCAGTAGAAATCACTGATGGATTCCTGAGGACACACAGAGCACACGTGTGTCATATAAACAGTTGTCAAAATAAGTCAAAATAATTCGCCCTCCCTTTTTTTTATATATATATATATTTTTTTGATCCCACTTTATATTAAGTGGCCTTAACTAATATGTACTTACACAGGAACTAATAGTTTGTTACAATGTACTTATTGTGTAAATACATGTATTTATTGTGTACTTATGCCTGATTAAATACATGTATGTAATTACATCTGTAATTAACTTCTGTAATTACATTTGTAAATACACTGTTGACCATCCCTTACACCTTAACCCACCCTTAAACCTACCCATACCACCAAACCTGTCCATAACCCAACCTCTCGCCCAACTCAAAAGCACCACACGTGTTCTCAAATACATTATAAACACAGTAAGTACATTGTATTTATTTTTTGATGTAAGTACATAGTAGTTAAGGACACTTAATATAAAGTGGAACCATTTTTTTCACCTTTATTGATAGGACAGTGGAGATATAGAGACAGGAAAGTGTGGGGAGCAAAGATTGGGGAAGGATCAGCAAAGGACCTCGAGATGGGAATCGAACTCGGGTCACTGCGAGCACCTCGGTGCTATGTGTCGACGCACTAACCACTAGGCTATTTGCGCCTACTCACCCTCCTTTTTAAAAATATTTTCCAAATGATGTTGAACAGATTCAGGAATTTTCACAGTATTTCCTACAATATTTTTTTCTTCCGGAGAAAGTCTTATTTGTTTTATTTCGGCTAGAATAAAAGTAGCTTTAAATTTTTTTTAAAGCCATTTTAAGGTCAATATTATTCGCCCCCTTTAGCATTATTTGTTTTGTCTTCAGAACAAACCACTGTTATACAATGACTTGCCTAATTACCTTAACTTCACCCTAAATAACATAGTTAAGTCTTACTATTATTACTATTATTAAATATCATGTGCTGTCATCATAACACAGAGATTTAAATCAGTAAATAGAAACGAGTTGTTAAAACTATTATGTTTAGAAATGTGTTGAAAAAAATCTCTGTTAAACAAAAATTAGGGAAAAATACACATGTGCGAATAATTCAGGAGGGCTAATAGATCTGATCCAGATGTGCTGATGGAGGACTGGCTCACCTGGACTCTGAGCAGATAATCCACCGTGGAGATGATGATATTGACCGTGGTGTTGTTACCCGTCTGCGTTCGCAGGTAGTTCTGAAAATCTGACGTATGGACACATCATGATTAAACTGTGATCTGGCACTATTATAGGGTTTCGGCTAAACATGATTTATTTGTTTATTCTTAAGAAAACACACAAACTCTTTTATTCAAAAGGGTAATATAAAAATACAGTAGCTATGTTTCCATCTACTTACTTTTATGTATATTTCACAATATTGCATAAAAATGCATTTAAAATATTTGAAATCCGACTTTTAGTCCGAGGCCATGGTGCTCCACCGGAAAAAGGTGGTTTGCCATCTCCAGGTTGGAGGAAAGTCATTACCCTAGGTGGAGGAGTTTAAGTTTCTCTGGGTTTTGTTCACGAGTGAGGGAAGGATTGAACATAAGATTGACAGGCGGATTGGTGCAGTGGCAGCAGTAATGCGGTCGATATACCGGCCCGTTGTGGTGAAGAAGGAGCTGAGCCGAAAGGCAAAGCTCTTGATTTACCAGTCAATCAACGTTCCTCCTCTCACCTATGGTCATGAGCTTTGGGTCATGACCGAAAGGACAAGATCTCGGATACAAGCAGCCGAAATGAGTTTCCTTTGAAGGGTGGCAGGGCGCACTCTTATAGACAGGGTGAGGAGCTCCAACACCCGGGAGGAGCTCGTCGTAGAGCCGCTGCTCCTCCACATCGAGAGAAGTCAGCTGAGGTGGCTCAGGCATCTGTTTTAGATGCCTACTGGACGCCTACCTAGGGAGGTGTTTAAGCCATGTCCCACCGGGAGGAGGCATCGAGGAAGACCCAGGACACGCTGGAGGTACTATGTCTCTTGGCTCGCCTGGGAACACCTTGGGATCCCCCTGGAGGAGCTGGAGGAAGTGTCTGGGGAGAGGGAAGTCTGGGGTTCTCTCCTAATACTGCTGCCCCCGTGACCCAGCTCCGAAAAAGCAGCAGAAAATGAATGAATGAATGTAAACCTGACTTTTATTAATACAAGAAACAAATACAAAAAGTATTTACAAATATGAATTAAAGACAGGCTTTGTAGTCAGAAGAAGATGCTCTAATTCATATTTGTAGGAAAAACCCTTATTTTATAAGAAATAATGTGAATAAACTACGATGGAAACAGATTCACCAACTAAATACCAGTATGCGCATCAAACATGTGATTTAGTTTAGTTAACAGATCCTGTGATGATATAAGGGACTGATTTCAGGGACTTTGCGTAAATTAATTGAGCTTGCATATTTCCATGTTTCCAGCTTTCCATTGTTGCAGATCGAAAATGTTGTTGTGCTGATAGTAAAAGGCCTCAGCCCTCTGTCATCACAGTGCTTCAATATTATTATTCTGTTATTATTATTCCCTTCAGAACTGTCTTAAGCCTCTAAAAACCATCATATTAATTGCGTTTCATCTTCATCTTCTGAGGGACAACTTATTTATTAGAGGAGAACAAACACCACAGTGGCAAATCTGTCTGTCTGATATTTGCTTCAGTTCTTCGGGAAGTGATGATGTTCTTCACTTTGACTGGATGGAACCGCTGCTTTACTGTTTTGCACATACATCTAATTCACATCTTTGGATGGAAACATAGCTAATGTTACAAAGTATTCTATTTAAAATAAAAAATAAAAAAAGCTATTTCAAACTTTTTATTCATCCATGCATCCTGAAAAATAAGATGCATCTATGAAGCCAGATCAGTCATAAAAATAATACATTTACAAAATACAGTTCATACAGCCACAGCACAATTAACATTTACAAAATACAATTTGTAAGTTCAAAACTTTGCGAATTTAATTAATTAATTAATTCATTCATTATCAAAGATTTGGGGAATTCAAAGTAGCTGTAAATAAATCGTAAATGTAGTATATTTCAGTGACATATAGTTGAATTATCAGCATCATCAGTGTCAAGTGATTCTTCAAAAATCATTCTAATATGACGATTTGTAATGTAATGTGCATTTAATAAGTTTTACACAGCCCTTCCAGCTGCAACCCAGTACAAGGAAACACCCATACAATCTCGCATTCACACACACACACACACATAAGCTATAGCTAATGTAGTTAAGCGAATTCCCCTAAAGCGCATGTGTTTGGACTGGAGCCGGAGCACCCCTAGGAAACCCATGCCAACACGGGGAGAACATGCAAACTCAAGACCCAGTGCTAACCACTGAGCCACCATGTTGCCTTACAAATTCAATTCATTTGGCGAATATATTTATGATTTTTACATGTGAATGAATTTTTACTTGTGTGAATTCACTAAATTGACCAACTGGATTTTGTAAATGTGAATTGTGGTGTGCATGTACAGTATACATTTTATTTTGTAAATGTATTACTTTTGAGACTGATCTGGCTCCAAAGTAGCAGATTACACAAAAACATGAAGCAGCAGAGCTGTTATTAAAGCTGAAAGTATATTTCGAGATCATCAAATCACCCAAAGGCACTATATAAATGCACATTACATTAGAAATCGCCATATTAGAATGATTTTGGAGGAATCACATGACATTTATATTTACATTTAGTCATTTAGCAGACGCTTTTATCCAAAGAGACTTACAAATGAGGACAAGGAAGCAACTTACACAACTATAAGTGCAACAATGAATAAGTGCTGTAGGCAAGTTTAAGGTATGTAAAGTGTAAGAAGCAAAACATTAGTAATTATTTTTGTAATACCGTTAGCGGTGGAGCCAGAGAGGCAATTGCAGATTAGGAAGGAAAGTGGAGACTAAATAGTTGAGTTTTTAGTTGTTTCTTGAAGACAGCGAGTGACTCTGCCGTTCTGCTGCAGTTAGGGAGTTCATCCCACCAACTGGGCAGATTGAGCGCGAGAGTTCAGGAAAGTGATTTCTTCCCTCTTTGGGATGGAACAACGAGGCGACGTTCATTTACAGAACGCAAGTTTCTGGAGGACACATACATCTGCAGAAGTGAGAGCAGATAAGAAGGAGCAAAGCCAGAAGTCGCTTTGTAGGCAAACATCAGAGCTTTGAATTTGATGCGAGCAGCAACTGGCAGCCAGTGCAAACGGATGAGCAGCGGAGTGACATGTGCTCGTTTAGGTTCATTAAAGACCACTCGTGCTGCTGCGTTCTGGACCAGCTGAAGAGGTTTGATGGAGTTAGCTGGAAGCCCGGCTAGTAGAGAGATGCAATAGTCCAGTCTGGAGAGAACAAGAGCTTGAACAAGGAGTTGAACTGCATGTTCAGATAGGAAGGGTCGGACCTTTCTGATGTTATAGAGAGTTTAGTTATGACACTGATAATTCAAATAAATGTCACTGAACTAAAACACACGTTACAATATATTCACAGTTACTTTAAATTCCCCAAATCTTTGACAATATCGCAGTTTCCCCTGTGTTTTCTAAACTGACTCCTGTATGGTTTGACACTGATGAAGGCTGAAGTGTTAATGAACGTGTGTGCAGGTGAGACGCACCTGAATTGTGTCCCTCACAGAGCAGCTGCAGGAAGCGGAAGAGGTCACAGGTGAATTCGTCATCTTGCATGACCTTTTCACCTGCGCGGCAGCAGAGTCAGATGTTATGAGTGTGTGTGAACACACTGAGCCACACACACTGTAATGAGCTCTGGGCATGAGGACGATCAGAGGGGCGACACTCCCGTCAGCAGACGTCCATTGTCAGACCACACACACACACACACACTCACTGACAGCAGGAGCATGGGCTCATGGGTATACACACAGCTTTACTGTGTTTTTGTATTAGATGCATTAACATTGATTTAGTTGCTCAAAGTTTATTTATCTGAAGCAGTCCAAGTTGTATAATATAAATTAAGGTGACTTCATTTGAAATATACAACGAAAATGCTCCTTCAAATGGTACGATACCAGAAAATGTGACATGTTATGCACACATTTTAAGATTCATAGAAAGTATCAAAGCTAAAGTAAAATTTAGAGATGTACTAATTCAGTGCATGATACAAAAGCATTCAGTGCATCAAATATACAGTGCCCAGCATAAATGAGTACACCTCTTACAGATCTCTCTTTTAATATGATGCTTTACAATATTATATTTGTGCTTATACAACAGTTCTGTCTGGTTCTCGAACCTGATTGGCTGACAGCCGTGAGATATTAAAGTAATATCAGCACTTGTACAGCTTCTTCACCCTTGTCTGCCCACATGAGTGGCAAGCAGAGAACTACAGTCAAATATTGCAGCTGTTGGACAACATAATGCACTTTTGAGGCTTCGTTTAGGCGAGAATGTAGTTGTTTAGATTGCAACTATGCAGTTTATTTATAAGGATTGCCTATTTTAAATATTTATCATATCTGAGATTCAGCACATTGATGGCTATCAGCCTGTCATACTGAGCAGAGCAAAGACTGTTGACGTTCTGCTACAAGATGGCAACAGAGAATGCATCATAATGCCTTAGGGGAGAAAAACTGCATTTTCTCAGCGTAATTTCAAACTACAGCTGAAAAAATATAATTACAGATCGGGTAAGTGACATTCTAAGTCAATTCTCTCTTTTGTACATTGTAGTGCGGTGTTTATAGTAGCGGTGGGTCGTTATCTGGGTTAACGAGAGACTCTAATTGCGCAATTAAAAAAAAATATCGTTAATTTATTCTCAAAGTTGGGTTGGGAGCTGGGTCTATTCTATGCAAGTTATGATGACTTTCACCTTGCTATTGTAGCACGGATGTATACCGGACTATACCTGTCTGTATACCTGATTATACCTGTCTGACAAAAAAAGAGCTTCTGAATCAAATCAGCAGGATGCCCTTCTGGATCTTTCATTTACTTTGAAGACACTCCTGACTACGCTTACATGGACGTCTGTAGTCTAGTTATTTGCCTTAATAGACAATAATATAATTAAGGTGTTTACTTATGGCATTTCAAGCTGCTCAGCCATATAACCTTAAAGTGTGGGCAAAATCAGCTGTTTTGTCATCACTTTAGGCATTACGCTAGAGAATCATTCATGTACTAGCTCTTAAGTGACGTTGGTGAATGGGTAGCGGTTTTTGCTGTTCTCACGTCAGCTGCAGAAGTGAATGAATGAAGGAAGTAGTTCATCTTACAAAAGGATTTTTGAGACTCTCCATGTTTGATTTTTTTTTATATACACATGATCATGCCATCAAACTTTTGTATAAACGCAATATCACACTCTTAGCAGTGCCATATGGCTGTATATCAGCACTGGTGGGGCACTGAGGCACTCGGCCTGTGGCCTGAGCAAATGCACATCTCCACTAGTGCTGATATACAGACATATCAGCTGCTATGAGTGTGATATTGCTCATATATACATCAGATTAGTTAGCATCAAAGACAAAAACTGGAACAAATCTAATAAAGAAACCGAACTTTAAAAATCAGCACAGTCAAATTAATATCCTGGGGTGCTATGAAATAATTAATACGCTATTAAATACAAAAAAAAAAAAAAAAACATTTTGGTTAATAATTTACATTTATTTTGCAAGAACTCATTTGAATTTTAATGCATTATCTGAGTTGTTAGATGACCTTATCTTTATATATGGATGTAACGGTTTAATACCACTGTTGTGTCTAAATGCACCAACATATATTCGCAGATATATGCATTTTAAAAAGGGGGTGTACTCATTTATGCTGAGCATTGTACATTTTAAAAATCAATAGACAACACTACAACAACAAGTCTCATTTGTCAACCTTAGTTATTCATTACCAGCATACTTCCAAAATGCAATATTCAATAATTTCTGATAAAGAAATGCATGAATTAATCTTAAAACGAATATTTAATTAAATAAATGATGCAGGAAGAATTAGATAATGCCAATCAGTGGAAATACCTCATGTTAAAAAATGAGACATTGCCATAATGTGTTATCACTGATTATCAAATGTCATTTTTAATACATTTTTCATTCAACCAAAGCATTTTAACAGCTCTAAATGTTACATTAGCTGTTATCTCCGTGTTATTATAATAATACCCATTGCAGATTAAATATATGCAGCAAGTTAATTGTAATAACCCAATAACAATGTTTTGTTTTTACTCCATTTGAAGTATGTTTTTGCATGCACAGTTGTATAAATGCATCAACTCAAGATAATAATTCATCGGTTTTAGCTCTGATTGTGAATTAGCAGAGCTGGTATCGTACCAAAGACACAAGCAAATCCCAGAAAGCCCAGTAAATGAATCGTGTATCTGACAGAGAGAGACGTCTGCAGACAGAGAGCCACTCCGGTCACAACGGCTCACGGTATTTGAGCCCTGAACACCAGCATCACAACTATGAAATATCCTTAAAATCACACAGACGTGTTCTTCTCACAAGCCGACCTGAAAGTGCTTTAATGTCCTTAATACAGTATCTGACCAGTTCTGTTAGATTGTAGTGAGTTCCCTACATAGACAGCATGATAAGATGAATCAACAAGTGATGACACAAGGAAGACAAATTCTGAAGCAGTATAATATACAATACATTAAAAATATTTAAAGGTGCAGAATTTAGGATTGATACCAAGTGGTTGAAATAGTTATTGTGGTCCAAATTTAAAATAGCACTTCATTTTTGCATTGATATTTAATATCTCTTGTTTAAATACAATATCAAAAGCAGCCCCGCTAATAATTTTTATTCTCTATTTCCACCTAGGGGTACTCATCCAACCCAGGCTCATTGTGGAAACGTAGTCCCGCGGACGTTTCTGGAGACCGCGGAATACGTCCCGGCGGGTACGTACGGCTGCAGTTTTTGTTTTCGCGAATCCGCGAGAGGCCGCTGTTGCGTGCTTTTTCGCACCTCAGATGCCTCTCGCGAGCGTGAGCTGTTCTCGCGTGAACCCGCTGGAGGCCGCCGTCCGACTGACCGAATGATTGACTGCGCAACCGGCCAATCGGCCGACTCGCCCTCCTCCTTCCCTTAACCCAACCAATTTTACCGATCGACCTGCCCGCCCGCTAGCTTCCCTAAACCCGAGCAACAGTTTACAAAAGCCGTCCAAAAAAATAAAAGCCCTGATTTTTTTTATTCTACCGCTTTTTCGGATTTTGCCGCGTTCTCACCCTGTCACGAAACTCGTTCACTTACTTTTTGGGATTCTGTTTTTGTCTTACCTGATTGCTGGAACTGCTCTTCCCCGGACTCGAAACCGGTCGACGTGGTCGACTCCGCTCTGCATCTCGAGCCTGCCGACGTACACGCTGAGCTGAGTGGACAAACGGGTTGCAGCGGGGAAGATCTCCACAAGGAGGTAAGGCAAGCGCGAAAGGGAACAGCGTCAAACCGCCCCGCAGCGTTCGCTTGAAAAAAATAAATGCGGCTGTACGTACCCCCCGGGACGTATTGCGCTTTCTTCAGAAACGTCCGCGGGACTACATTTTCAGAATGAGCTTGGGTTGTACTCGTCTCAAGGCCTCTAGAGATTGTGCAGACTGAATCCTGAAAGACCCCAGTGACAGACGAGTCTCTGCATTGATACCGTGGGCCAGCCTGAACACCCGCTGGGGCCATACTCACACTTCAACTCTGAAAACTGGACTGACACAGTTTTAATTCACTAGAACCTCTATGTTAAGCTGATTTGACACAGTCTACATTGTAAAAGAGCTATAGAAATAAAAATGAATTGAATTGTGCTGCTTGATGTTGCAAACTGATTTTTTCTTCTTATATCATTCTACTTTATTTGTATAGTCATGAACACACACGTGTTTGTAGAGCAAGTAGGGGGCTCGAAATGAACCATTTTGCTTGGTAGCACCGGCGCTCCTAACTTAAAAAATGTAGGCGCACCAGCCAAAATTTAAGCGCACCCACCAACAATTATGAGCACCAATACTACAAGTTTCATATTAACAGATTTATGCAATTGAAATCAACACTAAACAAAACCGACAATCCCAAAAAAATCTGATTTCGCCCACTGCAATAGTTTAATCTCAGTGAATGCATGCTCTGTTGAGATAGTGAACGTAGTGCAGTCGCACAACTGCACTGCAAATAATGCTTTTCTTGCTTAGATTTTCTGTCTTGTATCTTGTCCAAATATCTAAAAACTCCTAAATCAAGAAGAATTTTCTAGACAAGCAAAACATATTGTCTTGTTTTAAGAAATAATATGCCAATATTAAGTGAGTTTTTTCTTAAAACAAGTCAAATAATCTGCCAATGGGGTAAGCAAAATAATCTTACGTCAAAAGAAAAAACAAGATTAATTTGCTTACCCCATTGGCAGATTATTTTGCTTGTTTTAAAGATAATTTCACTTAATATTGGCATATTATTTCTCAAATAAAAGCAATATGTTTTGCTTGTCTAGAAAATTTCTCTTGATATAAGAAATTTTAGATATTTAGACTACGGACAAAACAAACTTCTTGCACTTTTTGCAGTGTGACAGCATCGTGACGATTAAATGAAGGATTAAATTACATAAGAACACTTTGTGCTTAAAATGCGTAGATGTGGCAAACACTGTTACCTCAAAACTCCGTCCCACCGGCTTCAGGGTGATTGGCCTTAGTCATTTTAATAGCGCACTTTCACCCACTGGAAGTCTTTTATCCACTCTTTGAAATGTGTAAATGGGGGGTTAACATTCAGCACATGATCACTAATAAGACGTGCCATTATTTGTAACTTTAGGTGGTTTCTAAAACTAAATCTGTCAGTGTTGTTTTCATACTCTCGTATCCAGACCTTTACATTCTCGCAGTTGTAGCTCCCTGTCATCTAAACTGAGTGAATGACAGCTGATATTAACCAATCTATTTGCGTTCTGTTCCGCCCCATTCACATGTGGCGTCAGCGTTAACGCTTCCCATTCACTTTGAATAGGTGACGTCAGGCGTTGCTGAACTGGATTGTGGATCTGTCGGCGCTGCTTCAGAGGCGTTGCTTGCTGCAGAAGTTGGGACTAGATTAACTAAGTGCCAACGGAAGCGTCAGCCAATCAGATAGCTGTATGCAAATACACCAGCTATACAGTGGCCAATTGCTGACTGAATTTCATTGGCTAACGCTTCTATGATGATTGATTCAGCCCCAACTTCAGACACGCCTTCAGTCAAGTGTTGACGCTGAAGCCCCGTTCGAATGGGGCGTTCTAGAGCAGTGGGCCAATGAGAAGAGCGGGGCAGGCATTGTGGGATTTGTTTACTGCAGCAAGTTGACATGACGACTGTTTTAATTCATTTCAGAGCGCTGAGCTTGGTGTTTCTTGGTGCAAAGATGCTTTCTGCGTTAATTTCTCCTAAATACGCGCATACGTTGAACATTTTGCAGTGAAAACTGGTCCTGCGGCAACAATTTTTGCACTCGCACAAATGTTCCCAAATATATTTTGAGGTCGCATAGACAAAATTTCAATTGCAAAAAGTAAATGATTTCTAATATACGTTTCTGATATATCAATTCGAGGAGTTTGCTAGAGCAAAAACTCCCATTTAATATGAAAAAATATTCGTTCTATCGCATATTTCGCTTTTATTTAGAACATGATATATGTTCTAATCTCGGCCGGTAGCTAGCTCTCTGCAACTCTCACATGGTCGCCCACTGAAGCTAAGCAGGGCTGCACCTGGTCAGTGTCTGGATGGGAGACCACATGGGAAAGCTTAGTTGCTGATGGAAGTGGTGTTAGTGAGGCCAGCAGGGGGCGCCCAACCTGCGGTCTGTGTGGGTCCTAATGCCCCAGTATAGAGACGGGGATGCTATACTGCTCAGTGAGCGCCGTCTTTCGGATGAGACGTTAAACTGAGGTCTCGACTCTCTGCGGTCTGGCGCAAAATGGCTGCGGTCGCGTCATCCAGGTGGATGCTGCACACTGGTGGTGGATGAGGAGATCCCCCCATTATGTAAAGCGCTTTGAGTGCCCAGAAAAGTGCTATATAAATGTAAGGAATTATTATTATTATTATTATTATTATTATATATTAGCATTTAGGCTCGATAGTTAGGCTTACTCCTGTTGGTCTACAGTCTGGCAACCTGCACTTGCATTTGTTTTTATCCAGGAGTGCAATACCTAGTTCAACCACTGGGTGAATATTTTCGAAATTTTTGTAAATTTACGAAAATTGTACGATTTTAAAAAGGAGGCGTGGCACTTAACCCCACCCCTAACCCCAACTGTCATTGGGTGATGAGCAAGTCGTACTAAATTGTATGAATTAGACAGTATGAATTCATACGAATTAGCCACTAAATCAAAAAGTTACGAATTGCCATGAGATTGTGTTGGCTGCACCTTTAAATATCTGGAAAATATATGGTATTTTTGTGCTTAACTGGAGTCAAAACATTACATAAAGCACTCTTAAAGAATACAATGACTTCTCTAATACAATAAAACTATTGAAAATGAAAAATGTGCTTTGAAATGCCAAAGTGCTTTGAAAAAAAGGAAGCACTTATAATTCACTGAGTACTAAAAACATTTAAATGAAACCTCAAAGCTGCTGTCTATGTAGAGCACTGACTCTTATAATTGAGATGCGACTGAGAAAGAAAGCACACTTTCAGCTGAGCTTCAGTATGATGATCAACCAGAACAGAAGCCTGAAGTACTTCAGAAATATTCACTTTAAATGAAGCATGCACATAAATACTACAAGATACACCTGCTACATTGCACATTATGAGAGGAACACATGTAAATACACAATACTGATCATATCACAGAGATCTGTGGTTTGGTTATAGACTTCCTCTGGTCCATCATTCCCACCAGCTTTAAAACTGAATGGATGACGCATGATGAAACCAGAAACATATATGCAGATGGATGATACGGTAGAAAACACAACACTGATTATTTTCAGAAAAAACACAAAAACAATCACTCGGAAAAGAACAAAACCAACATGGAGGAGGCAAAGAAACAGCCTGACCATCAACATAAAGGAGGAGGAGTGAAGGAAACAGCAGAACGACAGGAACGACAGCACACCACAACAACTGAACAGCTCAGAGCCATCAGAGGAAGAGACTGGGACTACTGCTGCTGAGACCTCCATCACCATCACCATCATCATCATCAGAGCAGCTGGACCAGAACAAACCACAGAGACACACGCTCCTAACCAAACACCCAGCCGCTGCGCCAATGGCCACTGACAGGAAGGGGAGGAGCTACAGACTTCTGACCCGCCCACTGACTCAAACCGCTCCGCAATGGTCCCTTTTCACAAGTTTATTCATCATCATCACCTTAAATCATTGAAAGTTTTTTATCATTTACATTTTTTGAAGCATCTGAACATGTGTATGTATGTATTATATCATATTTGCATGAAAAAACAAAAACAAATGAGTGCTTGTGTGAGGTGTGTGTCATGCAGTGTGTATGGGGGCAGGACAGTAAATCTGACATTATGCTCTCTTCTGGCTGCCGTTATCAGTCTCACACTATTTTTATCTTTCGTCTGAAAGTCTTGATAACACCATGGTGGAGGTTTTTTATTTTATTATTTCAGCAAACAGGATTGTAAACAAATGATTTGTTGTTCTCTCCCATTCACTGCGCTCTGAGTTTTGCCAAATATTACGACTTACACTGCTGAGAAGCACGCAAATGTGAAAAGTGACCATGATGATAGTTTCTGCAACTACTGACACTCTGATTTACACTGGATCCCTGCTGAAAAAAACTGCTTAAACCAGCCTAGGCTGGTTGGCTGGTTTTATTTGGTTGACCAGGCTGGTTTTAGAGGGGTTTTGGCCATTTCAAGGCTGGTTTTCAGCCATTTCCAGCCTGGTCTTAGCTAGTCAGGCTAGAAAACTACCAGCTAAATCCAGCTAAAACCAGCTTGACCAGCCTGGTTTAAGCTGGACATTTTGGCTGGGCTCCCAGCCTGGCTAGGCTGGTCAAGCTGGTTTTAACTGGTCATCTCCCAGCCTGACCAGCTAAGACCAGGCTGGAAATGGTTGGAAACCAGCCTGCAAATGGCCAAAACCCCTCTAAAACCAGGACATTTCTAGCCTGGTCTTAGCTGGTCAGGCTGGGAGATGACCAGCTAAAACCAGCTTGACCAGTCTAGCCAGGCTGGGAGCCCAGCCAAAACCAGCTATGTCCAGCTTAAACCAGGCTGGTCAAGCTGGTTTTAGCTGGTCATTTTCCAGCTTGACCAGCTAAGACCAGGCTGAAAACAGCCAAAACCCCTCTAAAACCAGACTGGTCAGCCAGCTTAAACCAGCCAACCAGCCTAGGCTGGTTTAAGCTGAATTTTTCAGCAGGGATGACTGAAAACCATGTGCAGTCTGGTGTTTACACTCATCCCTAATTCCGACTGTCAATCATTAGCAACTTAATAGTTACTTTAAAATAATCCAATATATTACTCTAAGAAGAAACTAAAATGTTACTCTTATGAGACTATTCAATCACACTTTATTATAACGTACAACTCTCGCTAATAATATACAATTAACTGTGATTTAGCTTTAATAAACTCCTCATTTGCTGGGAACATAATATGCCGCATTTTAAGGTTTAAAATATGTCTCAGATGTCTCTTGAGTGTGTGAAGTTTAAGCTCATAATACCACACAAATAATGATTTCTCAGGAGGCCCATCACACTGAACGGGATTTCTGTTAGAAAAATGTGAGGTGCACCGCACTGCCTTTTTTGTTGACGAGAAAAAATAAGCCCGGTGCGCATTTTATGCCGCTAGGCAAAAACTGATTCAGCTGGGTATTGTGCAAGAGTGTGGCTGTTAAAATTGGTATAATTTTAATATGTAATAATATAGTAAAAATTCAAGATTTGTGAGTTAGACAGCAGTCTTGACAACACAAACATTGCAAGCACTTAACGGAAACCCCAACTCTGCTTTCATTTGATTGGATAATGAACCAGACGTGACTGAAATAACGCGCTTTTTCCACTCAGAGTTTACTTTTTTTCAACCAGCAACGGCTAAAACGCGAAGCACAGCAAGCAGTGAAAATGCAAGACGCGCAGAGCGCATAAGCAGCTTGGAAAAACGTTCGCAGCCGTTACCAAATCATTTTAAAATGGCACCTCTCAACGTAAAAGACGCATTCAGTGTGATCGACCTCTCTGAAAATGACCCTTTTAGGCTTTAATGCTAATTGTGTCGTTTTGGCATATGTCGCGAAGCTACAAATGCCTGTGTGTCAGCATAGTGGCAGCTTTAAAACCAAGACTAAGGTCCTATGCTAATGAGGGAGAGATGGTCAGTAGTGGGCGGGCTCTTCCCCTCTGATGACACGTGCAAAGGGAGAATGTCAAAGTGTTTCTGCAGATGGTTTTTATCAAGTCTGATTATAAGAAAATTTTAATGAGCACATTTTTACCATTAGGAGCTGCTTATATTCACACACTAATGCCACAAAACTGTGTTTTAAAGTAATTTGTGCATAATAGGTCCCTTTTAATAGCTATTAAGGTAGTAGTTTAGGTATTAGGTGTAAGATTAGGGATGTAATATAATATTATATAAAATATGTTCCTTATATATACTCTATAATACTTTTATAATACTAATATACTCTATAATCCATTTCAGTCACACTTTATTTGAAGGTACAATTCCCCCTACCAATAAAATATGAACAATGATTTTGACTCAATACATTCCTAATTTGCTGTTTATTAATAGCAATTAAAGCAGTAGATATTAGGTATCAAATAAGATTGGGGATGTAGTATAATATCATGTAGAATATGTGTTTTATAAGTATTAATAATAACCAATTTCTTAATAATAGGAATGTAATGAGCTATTGTAGATAATAGCATAAGTAAGAAAAAAAGAAAGAAGGAAAGAAAGAAAGAAAGAACGAAAGAAAGAAAGAAAGAAGGAAAGAAAGAAAGAAAAAGAAAGGAAAGAAAGAAAAAGAAAGAAAGAAAGAAAGAAAGAAAAAGAAAGAATGAATGAACAAAAGAAAGAAAGAAAGAAAGAAAGAAAGAAAGAAAGAAAGAAAGAAAGAAAGAAAAAGAAAGAATGAACAAAAGAAAGAAAGAAAGAAAGAAAGAAAGAAAAAGAAAGAATGAACAAAAGAAAGAAAGAAAGAAAGAAAGAAAGAAAGAAAGAAAGAAAGAAAGAAAAAGAAAGAATGAACAAAAGAAAGAAAGAAAGAAAGAAAAGGAAGAAAGAATGAACAAAAGAAAGAAAGAAAGAAAGAAGGAAAGAAAGAAGGAAAGAAAGAAAAAGAAAGAAGGAAAGAAAGAAAAAGAAAGAAAGGAAGAAAGAAAGAAAGAAAGAAAGAATGAACAAAAGAAAGAAAGAAAGAAAGAAAGAACAAAAGAAAGAAAGAAAGAAAGAAAGAAAGAATGAACAAAAGAAAGAAAGAAAGAAAGAAGGAAAGAAAGAAGGAAAGAAAGAAAAAGAAAGAAGGAAAGAAAGAAAAAGAAAGAAAGGAAGAAAGAAAGGAAGAAAGAAAGAAAGAAAGAACAAAAGAAAGAAAGAAAGAAAGAAAGAAAAAGAAAGAAAGGAAGAAAGAAAGAAAGAAAGAAAGAAAGAAAGAAAGAAAGAATGAACAAAAGAAAGAAAGGAAGAAAGAAAGAAAGAAAGAAAGAAAGAATGAACAAAAGAAAGAAAGAAAGAAAGAAAGAAAGAAAGAAAAAGAAAGAAGGAAAGAAAGAAAAAGAAAGAAAGAAAGAAAGAAAGAAAGAAAGAAAGAAAGAAAGGAAGAAAGAAAGAAAGAAAGAAAGAAAGAAAGAAAGAAAGAAAGAAAGAAAGAAAGAAAAAAAGAAAGAAAGAAAGAAAGAAAGAAAGAAAAAAAGAAAGAAAGAAAGAAAGAAAGAAAGAAAAAAAAAAGAAAGAAAGAAAAAAAGAAAGAAAGAAAGAAAGAAAGAAAGAAAGAAAGAAAGAAAGAAAAAGAAAGAAAGAATGAATGAACAAAAGAAAGAAAGAAAGAAAGAAAGAAAGAAAGTAAAAAAGAAAGAAAGAAAGAAAAAGAAAGAATGAACAAAAGAAAGAAAGTAAAAAAGAAAGAAAGAAAGAAAAAGAAAGAATGAACAAAAGAAAGAAAGAAAGAAAGAAGGAAAGAAAGAAAAAGAAAGAAAGAAAGAAAGAAAGAAAAAGAAAGAAAGAAAGAAAAAAAGAAAGAAAGAAAGAAAGAAAGAAAGAAAGAAAAAGAAAGAAGGGAAGAAAGAAAGAAAGAAAGAAAGAACAAAAGAAAGAAAGAAAGAAAGAAAGAAAGAAAGAAAGAAAGAAAGAAAGAAAGAAAGAAAGAAAGAAAGAAAAAGAAGGAAAGAAAGAAGGAAAGAAAGAAGGAAAGAAAGAAAAAGAAAGAAAGAAAAAGAAAGAAGGAAAGAAAGAAAAAGAAAGAAAGAAAGAAAGAAAGAAAGAAAGAAAAAGAAAGAAGGGAAGAAAGAAAGAAAGAAAGAAAGAAAGAAAGAACAAAAGAAAGAAAGAAAGAAAGAAGGAAAGAAAGAAGGAAAGAAAGAAAGAAGGAAAGAAAGAAGGAAAGAAAGAAGGAAAGAAAGAAGGAAAGAAAGAAAAAGAAAGAAAGAAAGAAAGAAAGAAAGGAAAAAGAAAGAAAGAAAGAAAGAAAAAAAAGAAAGAAAGAAAGGAAAGAAAAAGAAAGAAAGAAAGAAAGAAAGGAAGAAAGAAAGAACAAAAGAAAGAAAGAAACAAGAAGAAAGAAAGAAAGAACTAAAGAAAGAAAGAAAGAAAGAAAGAAAGAAAGAAAGAAAGAAAGAAAGAAAGAAAGAAAAAGAAAGAATGAACAAAAGAAAGAAAGAAAGAAAGAAAGAAAGGAAGAAAGAATGAACAAAAGAAAGAAAGAAAGAAAGAAGGAAAGAAAGAAGGAAAGAAAGAAAAAGAAAGAAGGAAAGAAAGAAAAAGAAAGAAAGGAAGAAAGAAAGAAAGAAAGAAAGAAAGAATGAACAAAAGAAAGAAAGAAAGAAAGAAAGAAAGAAAGAACAAAAGAAAGAAAGAAAGAAAGAAAGAATGAACAAAAGAAAGAAAGAAAGAAAGAAGGAAAGAAAGAAGGAAAGAAAGAAAAAGAAAGAAGGAAAGAAAGAAAAAGAAAGAAAGGAAGAAAGAAAGGAAGAAAGAAAGAAAGAAAGAAAGAAAGAAAGAAAGAAAGAACAAAAGAAAGAAAGAAAGAAAGAAAGAAAGAAAAAGAAAGAAGGAAAGAAAGAAAAAGAAAGAAAGAAAGAAAGAAAAAGAAAGAAAGGAAGAAAGAAAGAAAGAAAGAAAGAAAGAATGAACAAAAGAAAGAAAGGAAGAAAGAAAGAAAGAAAGAAAGAAAGAATGAAGAAAGAAAGAAAGAAAGAAAGAAAGAAAGAAAGAAAGAAAGAAAGAAAGAAAGAAAGAAAGAAAGAAAGAAGAAAGAAAGAAAGAAAGAAAGAAAGAAAGAAAGAAAGAAAGAAAGAAAGAAAGAAAGAAAGAAAGAAAGAAAGAAAGAAAAGAAAGAAAGAAAGAAAGAAAGAAAGAAAGAAAGAAAGAAAGAAAGAAAGAAAGAAAGAAAGAAAGAAAGAAAGAAAGAAAGAAAGAAAGAAAGAAAGAAAGAAAGAAAGAAAGAAAGAAAGAAAGAAAGAAAAAAAGAAAGAAAGAAAGAAAGAAAGAAAGAAAGAAAGAAAAAGAAAGAAAGAATGAATGAACAAAAGAAAGAAAGAAAGAAAGTAAAAAAGAAAGAAAGAAAGAAAAAGAAAGAATGAACAAAAGAAAGAAAGAAGGAAAGAAAGAAAAAGAAAGAAAGAAAGAAAGAAAGAAGGAAAGAAAGAAAAAGAAAGAAAGAAAGAAAGAAAGAAAGAAAGAAAGAAAGAAAGAAAAGAAAGAAAGAAGAAAGAAAGAAAGAAAGAAAGAAAGAAAGAAAGAAAGAAAGAAAGAAAGAAAGAAAGAAAGAAAGAAAGAAAGAAAGAAAGAAAGAAAGAAAGAAA
>NC_141032.1:49890000-49910000 GCF_052040795.2 Danio rerio | reverse complement strand
CCTTCAGGTAGTCCAGCATTTTCTGCAGGTGGAGAAGAGGAACACACAGAACATCAAACGGCAGCATCAGAAACCACAGGATTCTAATTTCTAATGCCTACACTGCAAAAAAATGCTTTTCTTACTTAGATTTTTTGTCTTGTTTCTAGTCCAAATATCTTAAAATTCCTAAATCAAAAAGCATTTTCTAGACAAGAAAAACATATAGTCTTGTTTTCAGAATTAATATGCCAAAATTAGGTGAGTTTTTCCTTAAAACAAGCAAAATAATCTGCCAATGGGGTAAACAAAATAATCTTACGTCAAAAGAAAAAACAAGATTAATTTGTATACCCCATTGGCAGATTATTTAGCTTGTTTTAAGAAAAAACTCACCTAATATTGGCATATTATTTCTCAAAACAAGACAATATGTTTTGCTTGTCTAGAAAATGCTTCTTGATATAAGAAATTTTAGATATTTAGACTAGAAACAAGACAAAAAAATCTAAGCAAGAAAAGCATTTTTTGCTGTGTAGCAGCCCCATGGTCAGGTAAAGGTTTAGAGAAGCTGTTTTTATCCGCAGTCCAAAACAAGTCCAATAAAAATGGATCCATCCATAACAAAAAGTGCCTCATACAGCTCCCGAGGCTGAATACATGTCAGTCAGTTCATGGTTTTGTGAGAAAAATGTTCATGTTTAAAACTTACTAAACTGTTTTGTGCAACTACTAGTGGCCACCGTCTATATTCAACCTCTCCATTATTTCCAACACAGATGGCTTAGCATTTATATTCAAACATTTGGTGTTATTTTCAAATATTTACAGCAGGCTTTAAGGGGGAATTCTTATGATTTTTTTTTCTAATGAGTTTTTTTATATCAATTACAGAGGTCAACGGTTGTCAAGGTCAGAAAAAGATTTGTAAATTTGTGTATATTTTCACACTAAAACAATAAAAAATGCCACAAAATGTATAAAAACTCAGCACAAAATCAGTCATTTTATTTGCAAAAATTCTGGATTTTTTTGTAAAATCCTGGCGTGACTGCATAATCATTATTTTATGAGGTGGTTTTTGGTGCATTAGCGCTATCAGCTGGACAGGACTGCGTTTTTCTATCTCTTCAGTGTGAAGTGAATGTAAAGTTGATGCTGAAATGATCACATTGTTGAGTGAACTAACCCTTTAAACATGATGAAACTTGTATACATTAAAAATGGAAAGCTGTTTTAACACTGGCGACACAGTGGTGGAGTAGGTAGTGCTGTCGCCCCACAGCAAGAAGGTTGCTGGTTCGAGCCTCGGCTGGGTCAGTTGGTTTATGCACATCTACATGATTGTTATCCAAATACTATTCCTCTCTGATTTTGGGAATAATTTACAGTTATGGTTGGGTTTAGGGGTAGGGAACAGGTATGGGTTACATTTTCAAACAAGAATGATCTTCAAGGATCAACAAAGATGTTAATCCAGGAACGCATCATATTTTGCAAAATCACGATGCGCATTAAAAAAAGTACGCTCAGTCATCATTTCTGTGTGGAGTTTGCATGTTCTCCTCGTGTTGGCGTGGGTTTCCTCTGGGTGCTCCGGTTTCCCCCACAGTCCAAAGACATGCGGTTCAGGTGAATTGGGTAGGCTAAATTGTCCGTAGTGTATGAGTGTGAATGAGTGTGTGTGGATGTTTCCCAGAGATGGGTTGCAGCTGGAAGGGCATTCGCTGAGTAAAAACATGCTGGATAAGCTGGCGGTTCATTCTGCTGTGGCGACCCCGGATTAATAAAGGGACTAAGCCGAAAAGAAAATGAATGTTTTAACACTTTACAAGGGGAAAAAGCTGAATGCCAGAAAAAAAGAAGCAAAAAAGCTTTTCTTACTTCGATTTGTAGTCTTGTTTCTAGTCCAAATATCTAAAAATTCTTAAAGCAAAATGCATTTTCTAGACAAACAAAAAATATTGAGTTTTTTAAAAAGAAAAATGTCAAAATTAAGATTTTTCTCAAAATAAGCAAAATAATCTGACAATGGTGTGAGCTAAATAATCTTATGTCAAAAGATTACAATATTTTTTGTTTGTTTAGTGAATGCTTCTTGATTTAACAGTTTTTAAATATTTGAACTAGAAACAAGCCAAAAAAATCAAAGTAAGAAAGCATACACTGCAAAAAATACTTTTCTTGCTTAGATTTTTGTCTTGTATCTAGTCCAAATATCTAAAAACTCCTAAATCAAGAAGAATTTTCTAGACTAGCAAAACATATTGGGCCCTATCATACACCCGGCGCAGTGTGGCGCAAGGCGCGGCACAATACTTGTTTGGTAGCTTCAGCTTGGCGCAAGAGTGGTTTTGAGGCGTTGCGCTACGCTGTTTAAATAGCAAATGCATTAGCGCTCATATGTGCGCTCATAGGTGTTCTGGTTTAAAAAGGAAGGCGCTCTGAGGCGGACCGCTGGTGCATTGCTATTTTGGGAATCTATAATAGATTTTTCAATAGACCAAAACAAACCCGGTCTAAACTCCAGCGCAGAGTTGCTCCTCGCTTACACACTGCTTAATACACACAAGAGAGCAATAGGCAAATATCTTTACATATGAAAAAATGTAAATATTAAGGATATATATAGGATATAATAAGAATATATATAGAATATAAATATAAAGGATTAAAATATTACAAAACATATTATTTTCTAGCCTACATAAATATGAAAAATCACTGCTTTTATGTCTTCTTCATCTCGGGAGGCTTTTTCAGTTCATTCATAACAATTAGCTTTTGTATAATGTTATTATTATTATCAGTATTATTTATTATATCCATATTTATATTTGTTTTATTAAAAACAAGCTTAGATTTGTCCACCTGCAGGTTTTAGACCATATGGGGCACAGCATGTGTTTTAGGATATAACTCAGGTTTTTGAGCACACTTCATTATTATTGTTCATTTATTCATTTGCTGCAAATTAGAACTGAATTTAGAAATAGTTTTGAAATGAATATTTGCGCTTAACAAACGCAATTAATTATTTATAGGCTAATTGATGTCTGTGTGTAAAGGTTTCCCTATCCAAGAGCGAAAGTGAAAGTGATCCACTATCTCTCATTCTCACGCAGTAGATGCTCTGTTAAACTGTTTTCTGTTAACTGTTTGCTTGTGAAATGCTCATTTTTTCCACTTAGACTTACTTTGCGTCCTGTAAATAGCGAATGCACTTATGGCGAGACGCAGCTGACTCTTAAAGGGGATGGGAGATGAGATTATAATTGGTTTATTCTCAAAACACACCTATAACTCAGTAAGAAAATAAACTCAACCCTTTTAGCAGCATGGCGCAAAGCGGATTTTCCCGTCCTTAAATTAGCAAAAATGTGTTCTGACACGCCCTGAAAGCGTTTGCGCCCTGCGTTTATCGCTCTGCGCATGGAACGTCAAAATAGAGCTCATTGTCTTGTTTTAAGAAATAATATGCCAATATTAAGTGGGTTTTTCCATAAAACAAGCCAGATAATCTGCCAATGGGGTAAGCAAAATAATCTCACGTCAAAAGAAAAAACGAGATTAATTTGCATACCCCATTGGCAGATTATTTAGCTTGTTTTAAGGATAAACTCACTTAATATTTTCATATTATTTCTCAAATAAAAGCAATATGTTTTGCTTGTCTAGAAAATTTCTCTTGTTATAAGAAATTTTAGATATTTAGACTACGAACAAGACAAAATATCTAAGCAAGAAAAGCCCTTCATGCAGTGTACTTTGCAGTGCTGCTGTTACGCTGACCTGCTGAACGGTTGAGTTTCCCCCGTTGAGGATGGCGATTCCTAGCTTCAGCGTGGAGGCCACCATCGGCCCCATCTCTCCTGCACAAACACACTCCATCATCAGTCCCGTGTCATCATCAGCCACATGCATCAGCTCAGTGTGTGTTGGGCTGTTTCTAACCTTTGCTGGCGCTGATGGTCTGCAGCACCATCTCAGCAGCTCCGCGGTCGTGAAGTCTGGCCTGCTGATACAGCAGCTTCTGCTTCTCCATCTCCTTCTCCTGTAGCACAGACAGGAGGATCATTGCAGAACTGATGCTGGGATCTCCTCACACCGCATGTGTGCACACAGACAACCACAAATGTGTCAAAACACAAGATCCTTGTGTTTCCAGAGGGTAAACATCCATATTCCCAAAGCCACAGTGGAAGCTGCTCTGATATCAGTCCAGATAAAGTCAAATCATATACACTACCTGACGAAAGTCTTGATGCCTATCCAGGGTTTAGGAACAGCAAATAATAAGTTGACTTCTAGTTGATCATTTGGTATCAGAAGTGGCTTATATGAAAGGCCTCTAGATCAGGGATTCTCAACCGGTGGGCTGCGAGACAGCTTAAAATTAACTTAAATATTATATAATAATATTATGGTGATTTAATATTTTATTATAATATTATATAATCATTAATTAATTAATTAATTATTATATAATTATATTTATTTTATTTGATTTTTAAATATGTCATATTAAAATTATAGCAGTAATGGCATTTCCCGCTTTATAATAATAATAATAATAATAATAATAATAATTCATTTTATTTGCAAATGGCGCCTTTCTAGACACCCAAGTTCGCCTTACAATAAGCATCAGCAGACATGCTAAACAAATTAAACATTACTAAAAACAATCAAAAAGCTTTCTGTGATTGAACAGGCTAATTCAGACTCAAATGTAAAGGTAACGATGATTATAATAACCAGCTCGCATGTGCCTCACGTCTGCGACTCGTACTGTATCAGAGTCACACAAGTCCGTTGATTCACACACTATGAGTGCTCTCTCCGTGTGAACGCTTTAAAACATCCACCTGGTTGTCCAAACTAAAGTCCTGCGTTTGTTTTATAACGGACGTGTGTCCGTACAGTAGGATCTAGTGTGACTCGGTGGTGTTTCAGTAGTGAACTGTAAAAATAAATAAGTACATATTAATATATTTTATATGATATAAAAAAGACATACACATATAAACATGCACAATGTTTCATTTTTTTTTATATAAAATGATGTACAAAAATAAGAGAATAACAGAAGGCAAAATTATTATTTCGCTAATAAATTAAGCTTAAAAATAAGCATTTTCCCTAAACAATCAGTTTGGCCCTTTAAAACATTTTCGGAGGTGGACCTCGATATGAAAAAGATTGAGAACTCCTGCTCTAGATGACGCTTATTTGAGCACAATAAAATATGATCATGTCTTGATGTTGAATGATGTCATTAGGACAGTAAGATCTGACTCTGCTTAGACTAAAGTGTCATCACTGAACAGAAATAATGTCCAGTATAGAATATAAAGTCCTGCTGCAGTGGAGACAGAATGAATATTGTGTCTGACTCCATCATGAGCTTAGAGGACTGCATCCATACATCTCTGACATGACTCACATCACTGATTAATAAAGTCATCTGGAATGAAGAAGAAAGCGTTTAGCAGGACTCCCAGAGTTCATCAAGACTCTTTGTGTTTATCTTCAACGCCTTCTTCTTCATCTTATCCTAGATATGCTCAATCATGTTCATGTCTGGTGACTGGGCTGGCCAATCCTGGAGCAGCTTGACCTTCTTTGCTTTCAGGAGCTTTGATGTGGAGGCTGAAGTATGAGCAGGAGCGCTATCCTGCTGGAGAATTGTCCCTCTCCTGTGGTTTGTAATGTAACGGGCAGCACAGATGTCTTGATACCTCAGGCTGTTGATGTTGATCATCCACTCTGCAGATCTCTCACACACCCACATACTGAATGAACCCCAAACCATGATTTCTCCTTCACCAAACTTGACTGATTTCTGTGACAATCTTGGCTCCATACTGGTTCCAGTAGGTCTTCTGCAGTATTGGTGATGATTGGGATGCAGATCAACAGAAAATCATGGGAAAAATCCCCCGTCTGACACTTTTCCAGGTGAACTAGAAGTCAAGTTATTATGTGTTGCTCTTACAACTGAGATCCACAACAAGACTTCTGTCAGGCAGTGTACTGTCAAATAAAAGATTCACATCATAAACTCCTAAAGCTTTTGCAGCTATACCATATTTTCCACATCAACTCTATGAGCTCTGACCTGATCAGATATTTCTGTAGGATCTTTCATAAACATTCATAAATTCCCCAATTACATGATGATAAAATGACGACTAAACTCGCTCTATATTTGAACACATGATGCATGTTTCAGACCAATCCTCATCATTAATAACCTGCTCGCTATGGGACATGGTCACTGTAAGCCAGCGCAGAGGAGAATCAAGCATCATGGGTAAAGCAGCATCATCATCATCATCATCACCAACATGACATGACAACACAGGAAGCAGCTGCTGCGGTGCATCTGCTGCAACATGCTGCAAAATATGCCAAATACACAACCACGCTGAGGGAAATAAAGAGTCTTCAACAAAATGGGAAGTCAGGAAAAGCTGAACGAGGAGCATTCGGCGCCGGTTACCAGAGACTGCTCTTCTTTGCTGGATATTTTGATGCTTAAATCTTTCATAATATCACGCTGCGGAAACAAAATGTGGTCATTTCATACTGTGCCTTGTGAGAGTGTGAGTTTGAACTAACTGGAACAGAAGAGTGACGCGGGAGAACAGAAACTTCCAGAGCAGCGTGTTGATGCCAGCCATGCTAGTCAGTGCTCAAGACAAAATAAACCACTTTCATATTGAGAATGGCGTCACCAATCTTGTCTTAAAGCAGGGGGGCAAACTCAGCCCCACACAGTTTAGTTCCAACCCTGCTTCAACACACTTGCCTGTAGGTTTCAAGCAAGCCTGAAGGACTCGATTAGCACGATCAGGTGTGTTTAATTAGGTTTGGAATTAAACTGCAGAGCTGCTGCCCTACAGGAACTAAAGCTGCGGTCACACTAGAGTTTGTGTGTGAAATTTTGTCGTGCAGTGCTGCAAAAATGGGCGGGAATACACAAGATGATTAGGCTTTAAAAATGTGAGCGATTGGCTCCATGTTTAAAATTTCTGTCCAGAGAGGTCACGTTTTAATCTTCGGTTGGTCTCACGCAGTCAAACCTGCTGAAAAAAACAACTTAAACCGGCCTAGGCTGGTTGGCTGGTTTTAGCTGGTTGACCAGGCTGGTTTTAGAGGGGTTTTGGCCACTTCCAGGCTTGTTTCCAGCCATTTCCAGCCTGGTCTTAGCTGGTCAGGTTGGGAGATGACCAGCTAAAACCAGCTTGAACAGCCTAGCCAAGCTGGGAGTCCAGCCAAAACCATGTCCAGCTTAAACCAGGCTCGTCAAGATGGTTTTAGCTGGATTTGGTTGGTCATTTTCCAGCCTGACCAGTTAAGACCAGGCTGGAAATGGCTGGAAACCAGCCTGGAAGTGGCCAAAACCCCTCTAAAACCAGGCTGGTCAACCAGCTAAAACCAGCCAACCAGCCTAGGCTGGTTTAAGCTGGATTTTTCAGCAGGGAAGTGATGCGATTTCGCAGGTCTGACACATTCGCGTGCGTATGAATGGAAGTCTATTTGAGGAAAAGCCCAGTGTTACCGTAGCTTTAGTTTGACACTCCAAGGATGAGTTAACATAAGGATGAGAAAACCTTGTTATTAATTATTGTTGTTTCATACCAAACCCCTGAGACCTTCATTCATCTTCAGAACACAAATTAAGAAATTGTAGATGAAATCTGAGAGCTCTCTCATTCTCCATAGACAGCAAGGGTCCCGAAAAGTCCAGAAAGAGACCTCTCTAACATCGTCAAAACACTCCATGTGACTTTTAAGGTTCAACTCTAATCATATGAAGATGCAAGAACCCGCTTGTTAAGTGTGACGTCACGCGGAGCGGCTTCCGGGTCCAATCGCTCTATTTAACTGAATGGGGAGACTTATATAATGGTAATAATAAACGTTTACAAAGCGATTTAATACTTTCAAAATCACGATCACGATATATATGTCCATGCCTAATATCCGATGGCCAGAAAGGGATTTATTTTTTTATAAATTGTTACAATTTTTGGTATTTGTTATGCAGCAAGCCCAGAGATTGTTGTGTACACTATGACTTTATATATAATTAACTTTAATGTGTGATAGGAATAAAACGTGATCATAAACAAATGATTTTTCCAATCAAATGACCGCCGGCTTGGACCCGGAAACGGTATACATACGTCACCACTTAACAAGCGGACTCTTTTGTGTGGTAAAAACAAACCTGTTGAGACTCTTGCAGTCTATGGAGGATGAGTTAGTCTTCAGATTTGATTTCAATCAGGGTACGCACACCGGCTCCGCAAGTCGGTGGCTGTCCGTGGTGCCCAGTCACGACTCATGTCATGACACTTTTCAAAAAAGCACCATCCGAATAGTTTCATTTACAATTTAACGTGCGAATGTGTGTGTCTGGTGTGCAATACTTTCAACTCTCTTGTGCGCGCCATGATGGCATGCCGCAGCGCATCTGGTGTGTGACCCGCTTCAGGGTTCAAGAGGACCAGTTTAAAGGAGACTAAAGATAACAGGTGTTTTCAGCAGCACTTTTTCTTTCAGTTGTGTGACATCATTTATAATGCGCTTGAGACTGACAGACGTTCTTAGGATGCGTTCACACCAGACGAAGACGAAGCGAAGTGTTAGGCACGAATGAGGCGGTGCGAGTGATGCGAAAAAATTTAATTTAGCGGACATTTGCGCTTCGTTAACCAATCAGAAGCTTGCACTTGTAAGGGTGTGACTATGACGTTGCGCCTGCAGTTGCTGGATGCACCTTTGAAAGGATCTAGTGAACTAGACATGGCGCCAAACAAATCTACACTGTTTTTCAGCCTTCCTAAAGCGCATAAACACAGCTACTCTATCTATAAAATCCATGTTAGCCATTTAGCAAGAGTCACCGCAGACCCATGAGGTGAATCAGAGTCTTTTGTGAAGTGAATATGAAGTGCAAATGACGCGAGTAAACTCAAAATGTTCAGTCTATTTACACACGAATAGCGTGATTTATTTGCGTGTGCCGCGTCTGGTGTGAACACAGCAGTTGGCTTTTTTTAAAGCGTGCATGTGCAAAACCAGCTCAGATGAAAATCTACATTGCAGTTTAAATCAGACTAAGGTGGTTTGCAGGTCTTGAGGTCTTGAGCTCAAAAAGCAGACAGGATGAGAGCAGCAGAGCATTGATCTACATGAGTGGAGTGAGATCAAGACGATCACGCATGAACACATGAGGCGCACACATTTATCCATGCTCTTCAAAGCTGCAAAGGAAAAGCAACTCAAAGGGTTTGTTTAAGGAGGAGCAGCTTTGAAAGTGTGTCACGTACCTCAAAACTCTTCACCTCGTCCTCTTCCTCTTCATCATGGCAGCTCTGTGATTAGTCAAACAGAACTTTTACAGTTAAAGACAAACATTTTCACTCTACTGCAAATTGTTTTATTCGGTTACAAACATTTCTCAAGTGCTTTTTACAACATTTTCAGTTTTGATAACTGATAACATCTGTCTTTACATTGATGACAGGGCATGCTATTTTATTACTTGTTTTGCAAAATACTAGTAATCAGTTTAAAATGCAATTTAAAGGCTTGGTTAGTAAGTTTAACTAGGCAAGTCATTACGCAATAGGGGTATGCCAATGTAATGATCGTAGCAGTTTTTTTATTCCAGTCAACTGAAAGAAACATCACTTTCTCCAGAAGAAAATTATAATAGGAAACTTTTTTTGAGGACCTTAGCTCCGTTAAAAAGCACTTGGGAAATATGTGGGGGAAAAAACTCATTCACAAGAGGGCTAATCATTATGTCTTCCACTGTATATCAGATTGTAATCTTAAAGAAAAGCCAATATTATAATCAAACATTATAAAGGGGTCTTACTTTGGCCATGATATCAGCGTAAGCCATGTAGAGATGATCCTCCTCTAGTTTACTACAACACAACAAGAGCAGCTTAGAGAAAGTCTGAATGAAATCACTGTGATTTGGAGCAGTTATATTAAAGTCGCCATGAAATCAAAATTTACCTTTCTCATTTGTATGTATTCAGTAGTTCTTGTTATAAATGACGTATCTCTTTTAGGGGGCGGGGCTATACATTCATTTAGGGCGGAGCTATCGGTCTTAGGTCGGAGCTATCAGTCTTTTAAAGCAGGGCTATCAGTCCTTAAGGCCTAGCTATTAGTCATTTAGCACAGAGCTATCAGTCTTTTAGGGGCGGGGCTATCAGTCATTTAGGGTGGGGCAATCAGTCTTTTAGGGCCGAGCTATCAGTGCTTTAGGGCGGGACTATCAGTAATTTAGGTCAGAACGACTAGTCGTCTATTAGGGCAGAGTTATCAGTCCTTTAGGGCAGGGCTATAAGGGTGTGTGTCATTTCTTCTCTGAATTTTTTCATTCTTCAATCTTCCTTTATTTTCAACCCAGGCTCATTCTGAAAATGTAGTTCCGTTGACGTTTCTGGAGGCTGCGAAATGCGTCCTGGGATGTACATATTTTTGCAGTCTTTGTTTTCACTAACCCGCGAGAGGCCGCTGTGTGCGCTTTTTCATATCTTATCTGTCTTTCGCAAGTGCCGTTCGCGCCCGCACTGTTCACCTACGAGAGGCAGCTGTCTGACTGACTGAATGATTGACTGTACGACCAGCTGAGCTGACTGGATAAACTGGTTGCAGCGGGAAAACCCTTCACACGGAGGTAAGCGGTCACCCGGTAAGCGCGAAAGGGAACGGTGTGATACCGCCCCGTAGCATTCACTTAAAAAAATTAAATGCAGCCATACGTTCCTCCCGGGCTGTATTTTGCAGTCTCCAGAAACGTCCATGGGACTACGTTTTCAGAATGAGCCTGGGTTGTTTATTTTGTTCGCAATGCCTGTATTTCGACAATACATTTGGGTCCAATCACGATAGT
This sequence comes from Danio rerio, assembly GCF_052040795.2. Taxonomy (NCBI): domain Eukaryota; kingdom Metazoa; phylum Chordata; class Actinopteri; order Cypriniformes; family Danionidae; genus Danio; species Danio rerio. Next base: position 49,899,091 of record NC_141032.1, on the reverse strand, counting down.
GGAAAAAAGGACGATCTTAACTTGTGTTTCATGGCGACTTTAACCAAGAGATGTACATAAGAGGAAAACAAGCCACCATTTCTCGGTCAGTGCGGTCCGGCTGAACAGCTGAATGAGCTGGTGTAACGGGTCAATGTTTTTGGTCATCTCATCCTCTTCTGGTGGCTCCTCTACACCTGGTTTCTGAAACACCAAACAATAGCAGCTGAATTAACAATATAATAAACTCGATATTAAAAAAACACACAGTTGTGATCTTAGAGCAGCTTAATAGCAAAAACACAATATGTCTCATATTTGATAAAGTTTGCATCACTGATTCTGTTGTATTTTAACACACTGTGAAGCAACAATGTTTATATTCATATACAATGCGTAAAAAATGTGCTGCATGAGAGAAATACTTACCGCTAAATCCTCAATCAGCTTGTCCTCGAAGTAATGCTCTTCGGTCTCAATCCAGGACTTCTCATAACCCTGCAGGAACAAATTCACTGCCCTGTGCCTGAAAGAGAGCAGAATGAGAATCAGGGATCAGATCATCAGGAATCAGATTATCAGAGCAGGGTAAAAATCGGGAATTAGATGATCATAAATCAGATCATCAGAAATCAGATCATCAGGAATCATATCATCAAGAATCAGATCACCAGGAATCATATCATCAGGAATCAGATCATCAGGAATCAGATCATCAGGAATCATATCATCAGGAATCAGATCATCACGAATCAGATCATCAGGAATCATATCATCAGGAATCAGATCATCAGGAATCAGATCATCAGGAATCAGATTATCAGAGCAGGGTGAGATGCAGGAATCAAATCGCCAGGAGAAGATAAGAATTAAGAATCAGATAATCAGCAATGAGGACAGGTGAGAATCGGTAATCAGATCATCAGGAACCAAATTATCAGATCATCAGGATATGATAAGAATAAGAAATCGGATAATCAGGACAGAATCACATAATCAGGAATCAGATCATCAGAGCAGGGTAAACATTGGGAATTAGATGATCATAAATCAGATCATCAGCAATCAGATCATCAGGAATCAGATCATCAGGATTCATATCATCATGATTCATATCATCAGAAATCAGATCATCAGGAATTAGATAATCAGGTTTCAGATCATCAGGAATCAGATCATCAGAAATCATATCATCAAGAATCAGATCACCAGGAATCTGATCATCAGGTTTCAGATCATCAGGTTTCAGATCATCAGGAATCATATCATCAAGAATCAGATCATCAAGAATCATATCATCAGGAATGAGATCATCAGGAATCAGATCATCAGAGCAGGGTGAAAATCGGGAATTAGATGATCATAAATCAGATCATCAGGAATCAGATCATCAGGAATCAGATCATCACGAATAAGATCATCGTGAATTAGATCATCAGGTATTAGATCATCAGTAATCATATCATCAGGAATCAGATCATCAGGAATCAGATTATCAGAGCAGGGTGAAAATCAGGAATTAGATGATCATAAATCAGATCATCAGGAATCAGATCCTCAGGAATCAGATCATCACGAATAAGATCATCGTGAATTAGATCATCAGGTATTAGATCATCAGTAATCATATCATCAGGAATCAGATCATCAGGAATCAGATTATCAGAGCAGGGTGAAAATCAGGAATTAGATGATCATAAATCAGATCATCAGGAATCAGATCATCAGGAATCAGATCATCACGAATCAGATCATCAGGAATCAGATTATCAGAGCAGGGTGAGAATCAGGAACCAGATAATCACGAATCAGATAATCAGGAATCAGATGATCTTGAATTAGAGAATTAAAAATCAGATTATCAGAGATCATAGAGGAGAGAGAGGACCTTTACCTGGGCAGGTTATACAGAGGCGCCATCCTGAAACAGGCCACCACGGCTCTCTTCCTCTGTTTGGACAGAAGCTTGTGCCACACAGCCTTCTTACTGCGCTGAGGATGTTCAACCTACACACACACACACACACACACACACACACACACATACACACACACACACACACACACACACACACACTATCATCACCATCAACATCATCACCATCACCATCACCATCACCATCATCATCATTATCATAATCATCTGTGAGATTGTTTGATTGATTATGTATATCTGGGAATATGTTAATTTTACATCAGTCTGACTAAGTATTTTAATGAAGCATTTAAAAAAAGAAAGAAGTTTGACTTGACAGGATTCTTAAGTTTCATAAAAATGTCTGAAACAAAATACTTGGACCCAAAGCAACAATGAGCCAATTAACATATTACCCACCCCCACCTATTCATAGATCAGAAACTGCCCTAATGAATGTCACAGTGATAAGCTAATCACAAACGGGCAATCTGCATAGGTAATTCTGGACTAGTGGAGAATACGGGACCTTTAAAGCATTGATAGTGCAGTGCACTTCAGTTAATCACCTGATCCAGATGGAAGAGCACATGTGCGATGTTCAGCACCCTGTGGACGGTCCGCGCCGGGTCAGACGTGTCCTCGCTGCGGTTGGGCATGTCTTTATACAGCGCCATCTGCCAGCGGATTGCAGGATCCTCCAGCTGCACACACACATCACAGTCGGACATTGATGATGATGATGAGGAAGATGAGCAGGTGTGAGAATATTCAATTCGATTCATCTTTTTTGTAATAAATGAAGAGATCTGGACACAAAACAAGCGTATGTGACCCTTGAATGTCTTCTGATCGCTGATCCAGACATGTTTCTCTCTGCTGTGGTCAGAAACGCAGGACAATCACAAACACATGGATGAAGAACAGTTGATGATGGTGATGGTGATGGTGAAGGCTCACCTTTCCCTGCAGGTGGAGGTTGTTGCGGATCATCTCTCGCACCTCGTCCTCTGTGTCTTTCTGTAAAACAGGTGGATCCTCATCACGCAGGCTATATTGATATATGATATTAATGATGTGTTGGTGATGTTGATGCAGTACCTGTGCGAAGCGGCTCTTGGCCAATCCGATCAGCTCCTGGTCTCCCGGAGCGCAGATGTTAAGTCCCACAGGGAGCAAACGCTTGAGAGCGGCGACGATCAGTGACGTCTGCAGGGAATATCGATCTCCTCGTTTCTTCATCTTCTTCCTCTCCTGATCGGATACGGCGCCCTGCACACACAGTCACATCACAGGCACGTCAATTACTGTGGTAAAAGCACGTTTCCAATCATGATGACACTGTCATACACTGATGTTCTTTAAAGGCACAATATGTATGATTTCTTCATTAAAATATTCAAAAACCACTAGAACGCTGTTATACACTCACCGGCCACTTTATTAGGTACACCTTACCAGTGCAGGGATGGACCCACTTTTGTCTTCAGAACTGCCTTAATCCTGTGGCAGAGATTCAACAAGCTACTGGAAATATTCCTCAGAGATTTTGCTCCATATTGACATGATAGCATCACACAGTTGCTGCAGATTTGTCGGCTGCACATCCATGACGCCAATCTCCCGTTCCACCACATCCCAAAGCTGCTCTATTGGATTGAGCTCTGGTGACTGTGGAGGCCATTTGAGTACAGTGAACTCATTTGTCATGTACAAGAAACCAGTCTGAGATGATTGGTGCTTTATGACATGTGGCGCTTTAGGTGCTAATGAACCCAAAGTGTGCCAAGAAAATCTCCCCCACACCATCACACCACCACCAGCAGCCTGAACCGCTGATACAAGGCAGGATGATCCATGTTTTCATGTTGTTGAGGTCAAATTCTGACCCGAGCATCCGAATGTGTCAGCAGAAATGGAGACTCATCAGAGCAGGCAACGTTTCTCCAATCTTCTATTGTCCAGTTTTGGTGAGCCTGTGTGAATTGTAGCCTCAGTTTCCTGTTCTTAGCTGACAGGAGCGGCACCCGGTGTGCTCTTCTGCTGCTGTAGCCCATCCGCCTCAAGGTTAGACGTGTTGTGTGTTCAGAGATGCTCTTCTGCAGACCTCGGTTGTAACGAGTGCTTATTTGAGTTACTGTTGCCTTTCTATCAGCTAGAACCAGTCTGCCCATTCTCCTCTGACCTCTGGCATCAAAAACGCATTTGCGCCCACAGAACTGCCGCTCACTGGATATATATATATATATATATATATATATATATATATATATATATATATATATATATATATATATATATATATATATATATACGTAATGAAAAGTAACTAGTAACTATTTACTTGAGTAATTTTTTTATCAGATACTTTTTGACTCTTACTCGAGTAACTTTTAAGATCCTTACTTTTACTTTTCCTTGAGTATAGATTTTGGATACTCTACCCACCTCTGCATTTAACAATAATTCATTACAAATAATTGTAACAATAATACATTAATTATCTGTATACAAGTATTTAACAATATTACACTAACTACATAACATCTTTCAGTTGATGTTTACTAAAAAGTGTGATGTGTGTGTGTGTGTGTGTGATGTTGTACCTTGGACATTTTGGATTTGGTGTCAGTAATAAGGAAGGACATGTTGTTGATTTCATTCTGAACCACAAAGTTCTGCTCTTCTCTTTTAAAGTTCTGTAGGGGAAACAATACAAAACACATCAGATTGCCTTTGTTTATACCATTTATGCAAATATGCTTAATTATCAATGAATAAAGTTTGTAATGCTGATCCATGTAACATCCAGGGAAAAACACTACCTCAATCACTTTTACACTTCAACAATCTTGAACTGATGTTAGTGCAGAAAGAAAATTGTTATCACTTAGACCAGGGCTGGCCATGCCTGTTCCTGGAGAGCCACTTTATTGCAGATTTCAGTTGCAACCTATATCAAACACACCTGAACCAATTAATTAGGACCTGAACACCACGTGATAATTACAGGCAGGTGTGTTTGATATGGGTTGCAACTGAAATCTGCAGCAAGGTGGCTCTCCAGGAACAGGGTTGGCCACCCCTGACTTAGACACTTAATCTGATTTTTAATGGTGACTTTAAATGAATTTGTGACTCACGTGTGATTTAGCCCAGAATATAAACACTTCGGCCACCATCCGGAATAACTCCTCCGCCTCAGCGTTCGGCTCCTTCAGCCATTTAGCTCTGAAAAACAGAGTTGTGAAAAACAGCATCATGTGATCAAGGTGCAGTTTACACCAGTGCTTTTCTGCTTTAATACTGTTTTAGAATAAAAATGCTCCTCATCCAGACTGTTGTTTTTGTCTTAATTACCACTTATTAATCAGGGGTCGCCACAGCGGAATGAACCGCCAACTACTCCAGCAAATGTTTTACACAGCGGATGCCCTTTCAGCTGCAACCCAGTACTGGGAAACATCCATACACACTCATTCACTACAGCCAATTTAGTTCATCAGTTATAGCACATGTGTTTGGACTGTGAGGGAAACCGAAGCACTCGCAGGAAACTCACACCAACAAGGGGAGAACATGCAAACCAGCGACCTTCTTGCTGTGAGGTGACTGTGCTACCCACTGCGCCACCGTGAAGCACGTTATTCATGTTTCTGTCTAATATTGCACTCATATAAATTATGAAAAAGTTTTATTGTAAAAAATGTGTTGTGACACCACAAAATAAATGATGTGCATAATAGGGATGTTTATTTGTCCACATGATATATATCATCATATTGCACAGCCCTAGGCGCAACTGAAACCAAGCTTAATTAAAAAGAACTTACAGTCCACATGAACCGCAAGCTTTGTTTTTGTATTAGAAACTAAATATTAAATGAGAAAACAGTGGGCGTGGCTTGTTTGCTTGTACTGCGAGCTAATTGGATGTAGTAAAGTCGGGGAAAGGGGTTTGGGGAAAGTTATTACAACCGAACAGACTCCTCCTCCTCACCATTTCTATTTGTTGTCATCGCAGTGCTGTTAAAACCACAACCAATAGCTAAAACTTCAATGTTAGATTACAAGGGCAAACAGGTTTTGTTCTTAATGACCTGCACAGACGAATCATTCACCACAAAACTAGCTAACAACATTAATAGGGTTAGTTTGGATTTTGTGTGTCCCTTAAAATAAAATTTCAAGAGTTCACACTTAGATAATGCTTGACTATTTAAGCTAGTTTGGCATGCTGTCCTGGGAGAGAACCCTGAGCTCGGTGATAGATGAGCCCAAGGCTCCCGCCTGGTCAATAAGCATTTGGAGGGATATGAGATCAGGTAGTTCTCGATAGCTTCCCAAATTAGATCACTAGTTGCGCTAGTTTGTAGTAAGTGCTTTTGACTTTAACTTTTGTTGCATAGTTTTTGAGTGTGGGAGGAAACCGGAGTACCCGGGGAAAACCCACGCGAACACGGGGAGAACATGCAAACTCCGCACAGAGAGTATCGGTTGGCTCAGCTAGTGTTGAACCAATGACCTCCTTGCTGTGGAGCAACAGGGCTAGCCACCGAGCCACCGTGTCGCCCAAACTGAGGAGGAGGGAGAAGGGATGGATAGGGGGGGTTTCCAAAACGAAGATGAGGAATGAAGTTTAGGCTGGATATTTATATTGAATTTCGAGTGATCCGACTGGCTAGTTAGTGATTAGTAATAGGGATCAGCTGTAGTCAATCCTATCACGTGCTCCTCTCGAAATTAGTTTGAGAAACTTCACGCATTGGTGTGAGCAGCAGCTGACAGACTCTGATACGAATAGTCCTGTGCTGGGTCTCTCTGGCATACCTGTTGTAGTCGACGAAGCGTATGAGCAGCGGGTAGAAGGCGTACAGGTCCCGTATGAGGATGGTGAACTCGTCCAGGATGAGGAGCTCAGACTCAGACATCTCTCCTCTGCCCTCGGCCTTCATGTGCTCTTCATCCTGCAGGACCGTCGCCGCCTTCTTCTTCAGCTTCTCCATCAGCGGCAGGAAGTGAGACTTCAGCAGCTGAGATCTGGCTTTACCGATGATGGGCTGAGAAAACACTGAGAAACACACAGAAGTCAGCACATACATGCCCATCCTTGCTCCTGAAGGACTGGACCTTTTTGGATGCTGGTCTTGTACCAAGTCATAATTACAATCAGCTGTTTCAAACCACATCATTATTTAACTAGTTTACCTGATTACTAGCCCTAAACTACGGAAACCCGGAAGGGACGTGATGGTGGGGGGGGTAGGTGGAAGAAAGAAAAAAACTAGGAGGGAGAAAAAAATGAGTGATATGAAAACATATAACTGGGGTTTTTGCGTTCCCTCGCAAAACTGGCGTGTACAGCATAGATACACTAGATATCGCATAGGGACCCTGAGCATGCGTCAATAGCGCCGCCACATTGGTACAGTGCTCCCAGGACAAATGTCATTCAACCGCACTAGTCAAGACAGTGTTATTACGTGAAGATGCGGGACTTTAGCGCTGTCTACGGGTGTAGTAACGAGCAAACAAAGAAAACAAAGCACAAAGGCAGAACATTTCATAGGTAATATTAAGTTTTTTCTGTTTTTGTATGTTCTGAACTTTTGTGCTAATCAGGTAACGTTATTGATGATAACAGTCACTTACTGCATTCACCATAAGGCAAAGCAGCTCCAACTCACACTAAACACTCGACTTATGCTAGTTTTGTTGAATAAAATCAGCAAACAATGCAAAAGAAATATGACAACGAGATGCTGCGCTGCCAGAAACTTGTATTATTGTCGGCTAACGTTAGTGAAAGAGTCGTTCGGGGGATTCATTCACAAACGAATCGCTCCCTCCGTCAGTATGAGCAGTGAAAGCAGGAGAGGAGCTGTGTTTCAGGACATGATTAGATCAAATTTAACAGGGAGGATGAATAGTACATTTCTGTACACACAAACACAAGCTTTTTGTCAGGAATGCCCGTGCGGTCACTGATCCATCAATGTAGAAAAGTGATGTAAAATTATAATTTTCGTAATTAGAAAAAAAAATGACATACTAACATCCAGGAAAACTCCCGATCATAGATATATGTGTATATGTGTATATCTCTGGCTTTGGATGGCCACAGTCCTCCACTGTACCTTGGTCCCGCATTCATTTCAAATGAGCGCTACCCTGTTCCAAGATGGCGGCGCTATTGACGCATTCCGTCCAATAGACAACAATAGGCCTGGCGACATCTAATGTATATATCTATGGTGTACAGAAGCTGATCTGAGATCAGTTTATTGTACGGAGCGCGTCTGTCAATCAGCGCTTATACATGCATTCACCTTTTCAGAGGTTGCATGAAAGGCGACGATCGACGTAAAGACAGTGGGATAGAATGGCAAAAACGTGAGGGTTTACGTGAATGAAGTGAACAGGAAGTGTTTGTGGAGAAACAGCTTTGCGAGGGAATGCAAAACGCCTTAAAATATGTTTTCCTATCACCCAGTTTTTTTTTCTCCCACCAATTTTTTTTTCCCCACCATCACATCCCTTCCGGGTCTCCATATTAAACTGCTCCTCTAACAACTTTTTTTGGAATGTGTTGCAGGTCTGAATGACAGAAAAAGGATGTACACTACCTGACAAGAGTCTTGTGTTATAAGAATGACAAATAATAAGTTGACTTGTAGTTGATCATTTGGTATCAGAAGTGGCTTTTATGAAAGGCAAAGGCCTCTAGATTGAATGATTTCATTCGGACAGTGCGGTCTGACTCTGCTTAGACTAAAGTCTCATCACTGAACAGAAATAATGTCCAGTATAGAATATAAAGTCCTGCTGCAGTGGAGACAGAATGAATATTGTGTCTGACTCCATCATGAGCTTGGAGGACTGCATCCATACATCTCTGACATGACTCAAATCTCTGATTAATAAAGTCATCTGGAATGAAGAAGAAAGCCTTCCTGCAGGACTCCCAGAGTTCATCAAGACTCTTTGTGTTCATCTCCAACGCCTCCTCCTTCATCTTACCCCAGACATGCTCAATAATGTTCATGTCTGGTGACTGGGCTGGCCAATCCTGGAGCAGCTTGACCTTCTTTGCTTTCAGGAGCTTTGATGTGGAGGCTGAAGTATGAGCAGGAGCGCTATCCTGCTGGAGAATTGTCCCTCTCCTGTGGTTTGTAATGTAATGGGCAGCACAAATGT